>NC_041234.1:110260723-110280657 GCF_002837175.3 Physeter macrocephalus
TGTGGGACTTTTATGCCTGTGGACTTGAGAAGCTACAAACGACCCTCTTCACCCATGATGAGAAGGAGGACCCACCCTTCCCCTAAGAGTCCTCACCACCTTTCCCATCCCTACCCAGGAAAATAAACTGAATTACAGAAAAAACAAAAAAGAAAGCATCTTTCAGGTTTTCACAAGTGGTCCCCCAAACCATAGATATAATCCACACAGTGATTACAGTCCTGAGTACAGGACTTTAAAGTTTGCCAGAGCAAGAGAGACAATGATCTTTCTCAAAAAGATATACTAATATTCTTTTATACCTGAAAAAAATACTAATTTTTAGAGGGGGGATAAAAGTAAATAAAATTCTCTAATTAAAAAAATTTTTAAATATAGTCAATTTGTCATTTAAAAATATTAGCACCAGACCTCTGGGGTAGGATGGCAGACTGAATACATGTACCTAATTTTGTTCTCTCCCCAAATCCCACTTACAGACAGGAAAGGTTGTTTTTTTTTTTTTTTTAAAGGATGTAAGTCCATAACAATAGAGAAAACAGCAACAAAGTTTTGGAAGCTAAAAAGTAGATGGTGCAGTGGAACTAGGATCAGACCTGAGAAAACGGAATCTCAAGTCTGCAGGGGGAAAGCAAGAACCAACCTGATTGACCCCACACAATTCTCAAAGGTCTCAGTATGGGCAGTACCAGGTGTCTGGACATGGGAGTGAGAGTTGGTGGGTTGAAACAAGGAAGACCAAGGTGGGAACTCTGAGAAGTCACTCATGCTACCAGGCACATGCAGAATCTACTAAACTGCAGAAGTCTGGAGGTTTATTCTCTGGAAAGGTTAAGCCAAGGGCTTTGACAGGGGGTGCCAGGCCCAGCTGAGGGAAATCGAGTCTATATTTACAGAATACTGGAAGCAGAGACCCCCCAGTCCCCCCAACTCAGCTCCCACAACAAAGGCAGCCAGAAACATCCTTCAGCCAGATTGGAAGGCTCCTCTCTAGAGAAAGTAAAACAATTCCAGAAGCACATAAATGTATGAACCTAGGAGAGGGTCCCCAACAACTAGCCTATCCAAACTATCTCATGTAGCTCAAAATTGACAGGACTCGGGAGGGGGAAGGGTAAGCTGTGATGAAGTGAGAGAGTGGCAGGGACATATATGCACTACCAAATGTAAATTAGATAGCTAGTGGGAAGCTGCCGCATAGCACAGGGAGATCACCTCTGTGCTTTGTGACCATGAGAGGGGTGGGATAGGGAGGGTGGGAGACGCAAGAGGGAAGAGATATGGGAACATATGTATATGTATAACTGATTCACTTTGTTGTAAAGGAGAAACTAACACACTATTGTAAAACAGTTATACTCCAATAAAGATGTTAAAAAAAATGTAAACAATGAATTAATCAACCAAAAGCCATAGAGTGGCCGAATGGATGAAAAAAATAAGAGTGGGGTTATGGGTTTCTGGAAGGAAGACTGCAGAGGTACAGTGCCTTTCTCATCAAATTATACCAAAGGTGTATACTATTAATATGACTTATCACTGTTGATGATGACCTTAAATCTCGCTAAGGGAGTGTTTGTCAGGTTTCTCCATTGTAAAGTTACTCTGTATTTTCCCTTTCCATACTGTACTTGAAAGGAAGTCACAATGCACAGCTCATACTCAAGGAGGAGGGATTTATGCTCTACCTCATTGAGGGTGGAGTATCTACATAAATTATTTGGAATTTTCTGCCTTGGATGTTTGTTTCTTCTTCTCCATTTAATTATATATGCATTGATTTATAGCAGCATGGACTCACTGACTATTTTTTGTTCTTGAGGATATAATTCAACATACTTTATTTTGTTACTCTAAGTATTCCAGCTTTGGCCATTGGGAGCATTTTCTATTGTTGTTTGCGAACCTTTAACTTATCCTTTTCCTTCCTTCCTTCCTCCCTTCCTTCCTCCCTTCCTTTAATATAGGTATGTATTGTAAAATGGTTACCACAGTAAGGCTAGTTAACACCTCTATCACCTCACACAATTACTTTTTTATTTTTTTTTATGGTAAGAACATTTTAGATCAGTCTCAGTAACTTTCAGGTATACAATACAGTATTCTTAACTGTAGTCACCATGCTGCACATTAGATCCCAAGAACTTAATCATCTTAAAACAGGAAGTTTGTACCTTTTGACCAAAATCTTTCCATTTCCCTCACCCCACAGCCCCTGGGAACTGCCAATCTACTCTCTGTTGTTATGAGTTCAACTATTTTAGAGCCTACATATAAGTGAGATCATACAGTATTTGTCTGTCTGACTTATTTCACTTAGTATCAATATAATGCCCATATGTTTTCACAAATGGCAAGATTTCCTTTTTATGGCTGAATAATATTCCATTGTGGAATATACCACATTTTCTTTATCCATTCACTTCTTTGCAGGTACTTAGTTCGCTTCCATGTCTTGGATATTGGGAGTAATGCTGCAATGAACATGGGGTTGCAGATATCTCTTTGAGGTGGTGATTTCATTTTTTTGGATATATACCTAGAAGTAGAATCGATGAAGCATGTGGAAGTTCTAGTTTTAATTTTTTGAAGAACTTTCATACTGTTTTCCATAGTGGCTGTACCATTTTAATTTTCAACCAATAGTGCACAGGGTTCTCTTTTCTCCACATCCTTGCCAACACTTTTTAGCTCTTGTTTTTTTGATAATAGCCATTCTAACAGGTGTGAGATGATATATCATTAAGGGTGTTTTTTTTTGGTATTTTATTTTTTCCTTCCAGTTTTATTGAGGTATAATTAACACACAGCACTGTATAAGTTGAAAGAGTACAACGTAATGATAATGTAATGATTTGATTTACATAATAATGAAATGATTACCACAGTAAGTTTAATGACCATCCATCATCTCATATAGATACATTAAAGAAACAGAAAAAACTTTTTTTCCTCATGATGAGAACTCTTAGGAATTACTCTCTCACCAACATTAATGTATAACATACAGCAGTGTTTGTTATCTTTAATATGTTGTACATTACATCCTTAGTACTTATTTATCTTATAACTGAAAGTTATATCATTATGGTTTTGATTTGCATTTCCCTGAATATTAGTGATGTTGAGCACTTTTTCATGTACTGTTGGTGATTTGTATGTCTTCTTTGGAAAAATGTCTATTCAGGTTCATGCCCATTTTAAAAATTAGATAATTAGGTTCTTTGCTATTGAGTTGTATGTATTCCTTATATATTTTGGATATTAAACTCATCAGATAAATGATTTGCAAGTATTTTATCCTATTCTGTAGGTTGTGTCTTCACTTTTTTGTTTGTTTCTTTTGCTGTACAGAAGAGTTTCAGTTTTATGTTGTCCCACTTCTTTGTATTTTATTTTGTTGCTTATGCTTTTGTTGTCCTATTCAAAAAATCATTTCCAAGACCAATGTCAAGGAGCTTTTCCACTGTGTTTTCTTCTAAGGGTTTTATGGTGTTAGGTATGACATTTAAGTCTTTAACTCATTTTTGAGTTGATTTTTGTGAATAGTGTAAGTTAGGGGTCCAATTTCATTCTTTTGCATGTGAATATCCAGTTTTTCCAACACTCTTTATTGAAGAGACTATCTTTTTTCCATTGAGTATTCTTGGCTCCCTTGTCAAAAATTGACTATGCGTTTGTGGGTTTATTTCTGTACTATCTATTCTGTTCCATTTGTCTGTGTGTCTGTTTTTATGACAGTACCATACTGTTTTAATTACAATAGCTTGGTAATACAGTTTGAAATCAGGAAGCATGATGCCTCCGTCTTTGTTCTTTCTCAGAATTGCTTTGGGTATTCTCAATCTTTTATGGCTCCATACAAATATTTCCCATTTCTGTGAAAAATGCTATCAGAATTTTGATAGAAATTGCATTGAATTTATAGATGGCTTGGGTGATATGTACATTTTGACAGTATTGATTCTTCCCATCCATGAACACAAGATATCTATTATTTGTGTCTTCAGTTTCTTCCAACAGTGTCTTACAGTTTTCAGTGTACAGGTCTTTCACCTCCTTGGTTAAATTTATTCCTAAGTTTTTTACTATTTTTGACGCTATTCCAAAAGGGATTGCTTTCTTTATTTCTTTTTTCAGATATTTCATTGTTAGTGTATAGAAATGCACCTGACTTCTGTATGTTGATTTGTATCCTGAATTCATTGATTAGTTCGAATTTTGTTGGTGGTGGTATCTTTAGGATTTTCTAAATGTATTATCATGTTATCTGCAAACAGAAACTTGTTTTTTAACTTTTAAGCTAGATTTGAAAGTGATTTATATACCACCATTGTTACATTAGAGAACCTAAATTTGACTATATATTTACCTTTACCATGAATTTTACATATTCATATGTTTTTACCTTGTTAATTAGCATCCTTTCATTTCTTCTTGAAGAACTCCCTTTAGCATTTCTTGTAAGGCAGATCTGGTGGTGATGGGAAATTCCCTTGGCTTTTCTTTGTTTGAGAAAGTCTTTATCTTTCTATTTCTGAAGGACAGCTTCTTAGAGTATTCTTAGCTAATAGTTTTTTTTTTTCTTTTAGCATTTTGAATCTATCATCCCAATCTCTCCTGACCTTTAAGGTTTCTGCTGAGAAATCTGCTGATAGTCTTATGGGGGCTCCCTTGTATTTTTGGTCACTTTTTCTTGCTGCTTTCAAATTTTCTCTTTGTCTTTGACTTTTGACAATTTAATTAAGATGTGTTTTGGTGTAGCCTTTTTGAGTGCAACCTATTTAGGGATCTTTGGGCCTTGTGAATTTGGATGTCCATTTCTCGCCCCACATTTTTGATGTTTTCAACCATTACTTTTTTTTTTTTTTGTGGTATGCGGGCTTCTCACTGCCGTGGCCTCTCCTGTTGCTGAGCACAGGCTCCGGACGCACAGGCTCAGCGGCCATGGCTCACGGGCCCAGCTGCTTCGCGGCATGTGGGATCTTCCCAGACCGGGGCACGAACCCGCATCCCCTGCATCGGCAGGCGGACTCCCAACCACTGCACCACCAGGGAAGCCCTCAACTTTTACATTTTTTCTTCAGTTTTATTGAGATATAATTGAAATACAGCACTGCATGAGTTTACGGTGTACAGCATAATGATTTGACTTACATATGTCATGTAATGATTACCACAAGTTTAGTGAACATCCATCATCTCATAAAAATCCAACATTAAATAAATAGAAAAAACAATTTTTTCCTTATGATGAGAACTCTTAGAATTTACTCTCTTCACAACTTTCGTATATAATGTGCAGCAGTGTTAACTATATTTATCGTGTTGTACATTACATCCCTATTTTAAAAAATAGTCTTTGTGTCCCTTTCTCTCTCTCTATCTTCTTCTCTGGAATTCCCAAAATTCATGTTTCTCTTGATGGTGTCCCATAAGTCTCATAGGGTTTCTTCACTCTTTTTCATTCTTTTTCTTTTTGTTCCTCTGACTGGATAATTTCAGATGACCTATTTTTGAGTCCATTGATTCTTTCTTCTGCTTGGTCAAGTCTGCTGTTGAAGCTGCCCACTGAATTCTTTGGTTCAGTCATTGTATTTTTCAATTCTTCAGCTCTAGATTTTCTGTGGGTTTTTTTTTTTTGATGGCTTCTACCTCTTTGTGGATCATCATTTTGTTCAGGCATTGTTTTCCTAATTTTGTTTAGTTATCTTTTGTGTTCTTGTAGTTTGCTGAACTTCTTTAAGTTTAGGAGAATTATTCCGAATTCTTTGTCAGACAATTCATAGATTTCCACTTCTTTAGGTTCAGTTATTGGATCTTTATTAGTTTCCTTTGATGGTGTCATGTTTACCTGATTCTTTATGATCTTTGTCTCCTTATGTTGGTATCTGTGCATTTGAGGAAGTGGTCTCTTCTTCCAGATGTTAAGGATCATTTCAGTAGGGAAATAACTTCACCAGTCAGCTTACCTTAGGTTCTGGATGGGTCATCTGGCAGCATCTGCAGGAAGGTGGGGTTTTCTGTCAAGGTCTCTGGTTGGATGAGGCTGCTTCCTGTGATCTGAGGTCAGGTGGTGGCTGCTGGTTGGGCTCTAAGGTCACGTGCACCTGCTGGCTGGGCTCTGCCTTCAAGTGGGGCTGCTTGCTGGTTTCCCTGGTTGGGCCTGGTTGCTGGCTGGGCTCTGCAGTCACTTCTGATCGACTGGAGTTGCAGGCTGTGTTTCCTGACAGGGTAGTTCTGTGGGCACCATGGTCAGATGGGGCTGCAGACAGGGTTCTGTGATTGGATGGGGTCTCAGTCTGTGATCTGCAATCAAGTGGGGCCACATGCTGTGCCCTGCATTTGGGCAGGTCCACAGGCTGGGCTCTGCAATCATGCAGGTAGCTAGCTATGCCCCACTGTTGGTTGAGTTTGCAGTCTGAGCTCCCTGGTTAGGTGGGGCCTCCAGTTGTACCTAGAAGTTGGGTGGTGCTGGAGACTCTGTTCCCTGGTTGGGTGGGGCTGCTTTCCAGGCTTCCTGGTTAGGTGGGGACATAGGCTTTGCTCAGCAATTGAGCAAGCTTTGCTGCCGGATGGGCTTGTAGCCTGGGCTCTGAGGCTGTCACGGGTCACTGTTTAGGCTCCCTGCTCAGGTGGGGTGAGAGATTACGATCTGCAGTTCATTGTGGCTTTTGACTTGGCTCTCTGCCCAAGTGGGGCTGTAGGATGAGCTTTGCAGCTGCCCAGCATCTCTAGTCAGTCTCCCTGGTCAGGAAGGCCCAGAGACTCTGCTTAGCAGTTGTGCATGGCTGCTTTCTTGCCTTCCTGCCCAAGTAGGGTTATGGGATGGGCTCTATGGCTGCTTGGGGGGTTTGGCCAGGCTTCCTGGTTGGGCAAGACTGGAGGCTATGCTCTGCAGTTGTATGCAGCTTCTGGATTGGCTCTCTGCCAGTCCAGAGCAGAGCTGTAGGATGAGCTCTATGGCTGGTACGGACAGTTAGCTTGGGACCCAAACCAGGCAAAAGTGCCAAATGAGCACTCTGGCCAATTATAGACAGTGGCTTGGTTCTACAAATAGGCAAAGCAACTGGCTGAGATTTCTGCATAGGTGCTTCTTGTGGGAACATAGTCCATCAAGATCCATGGGCTTGTTCCTGTAAGCCCCACCCCCTTCTCCATCTCTATTTGATCCCCAGTGATCCCTGTGAAGAGAGAGCCATTTGGGTCTCCTAGGGTACATCCTGCAATGCTGGGCAGCTGGATGTCCACTTTGGGCTCTCTTTTTCCCAGTGGAGAAATCATAGGCCCGGGGGATCCCTCTTGGTGCAGTACTGTGCCATCCTGGGGAGGAGCAATGCTGTCAAAATGAATTTGCTCTTCTTACCCATCTAATACAGCCCTTCTTAGTTTCTGTGGCCAAAGGGGTTCTTCATGCTCACCTCTGGGTTCTGAGATTTTAATAAAGGTATCTTTTCTATGGATAGTTGCTATTTGATCTTCTTGTGAGGGGGACTGAAGTCAGAAATGACCTATTCTGCCATCTTGATCTCTTCCTTTCTTTCTTCCTTGTGCTTACAAGATACTCCAGTCTCATCTTAATTGTTTCCTTTTCCAGTTCTAGAATGAGCCATTTCTCCAAGAAGCCCTCGTTCCTTATATTGGAGAATGGTATTAGAAACCAAGATCTGCATGCCGGATATGCTTTTTGCTACTAGGACATTATTGCTTCTAGGCTCTCTGAGCTAACAGAGCAAGGAAACATATGTGTATATACTAACCCATGTATATACACATATGTATAAATATTTCTATATGTAACTTGCCACTTTCTGCTAAAATTTTGAACTTTAGGTACATCAAACTGCTCTAATCTCACCCTAAACTTACCCTGCTGGTTGTTACCTCTGGGCCCTTGTTTATGCTGTTACCTTGATTTGCCTCCTCTAGGAAGTATTCCCTGACATCTCCAATTTAGGTTACGTGGTCTTCCTGTGTGCTTCCACGGCACACATGCGTTCCTTTATCACTGCATTATTGTGCAATATTTGAATGACACTGCCTCTCTCCGCAATAGATTTTGAGCTCCTTGTGGGAAGGGAATGGGCCTGATCGATTATTACATATGCAGCACTTGTCTCAGGGCTTGTGTGTTCACCATCTCACACAAAGGAAGGCAGATGATTAGAATTTTGTTAATGGATTGATTCCTTCAAACAAGGAATTGTATTTATTTGAATTAAATGGTTACTATATTTAAATATCTGAGGTGGAGAGTTGTTTTGGCATTGCTGAACTGGGATCTAATTAGAGAATCCTGACTTTCAATATCAACAGAGACAATGTAAAGTTAAAATTAGTCTCAAAGGAAAGAGAATCCATTGCATAGTATTCCAGTTTCCCTCCTCCTCATGCCCTGCTACACATCTAGCTAACAAACAAACAACCCAGTTCCTCCCTGATGCCAGCAATCAGCCCTAAATGTTTCTCTCTCCTAAGGCTTCTTGGAGAAGCCTTTGCCTCATTATTAAGAAAAAAGAGATCCTTACCCTCTTTCCAGAAACTCTGAGTTGGGCTTTGCAAGGAGTCCCAATTACTTTGCCCTTTTTACATCTTCATGGAAATAGAGCTTAGCATTTTTTTCTCTAACTTTAATCAGTTCTGTAAAGATTAATACCAATTAATGCAGCAATATTCTCTTATCTGTCATGCTGAATGTTGACTAGACAAAATAGGGATGGCTCCAGCCAGGCATCTTTGATTGGAAGCATTCTGTTCTGAGGCTCCTTGACTAAGGTGAAGCAGGCTGTGCAATCATCTGCTTTGATGATGAGCTTGGGGCTGAGCTGGGTCAGGGACTTTGATACGTGCCCACTTTCTAGCAGCAACATCAGGCGATAATCCTCTCTAAAGATGCTGGCAAGGATTTCCCCTCAAGTTAGCTTGGCATAATTATATTTTTTCAAACCAAAACATATTGGAGCTATTTTAACTCTGATGTTAATGCTTCCAGAAATAATACTGAGAAGTGTTTTGAAAACCTGCTTTTTGGAGAGTTTTATGTCTTACATAACTGATGTGACCAATTTATAATACAAAAGACTTCAGCAATCAAATGATACCAACAGATTTTGCTCTAGCAATTCCCTGTGTAAACCTTTTGTGAGAACTGATGAACAATAGATTATTATGTAGGAATCAATAGTACTAATGAGCAAGAATCAGTTTATTCTTATTTTTAGTAGAATCAAAAGAGAACTCTCCTGATCTTAGAGGAAATGCTTTCAGCTTTACACCATTGAGTATGATGTTAGCTGTGGGTTTGTCATAAATGGCCTTTATTATGTTGAGGTATGTTCCTTCTATGCCCACTTTCTGGAGAGTTTTTATCATAAATGGGTGTTGAACTTTATAAAAAGCTTTTTCTGCATCTATTGAGATGATCATATGGTTTTTATTCTTCAATTTGTTAATGTGGTATATCACATTGATTGATTTGTGGATATCCTTGCATCTGGGATAAATCCCACTTGATCCTGGTGTATGATCCTTTTAATGTAATGTTGAATTCGGTTTGCTAATATTTTGTTGAGGATTTGCATCTAGGTTCGCCAGTGGTATTGGCCTGTTATTTTCTTTTTGTGTTTTATCTTTGTCTGGTTTTGGTATCAGGGTGATGCTGGCCTCATAGAATGAGTTTGGAACTGTATCTTCCTCTGCAATTTTTTGGAATAATTTGAGAAGGATAGGTGTTAACTCTTCTCTAAATGTTTGGTAGAATTCACCTGTAAAGCCATTTGGTCCGGGACTTTTGTTTGCTGGGAGTTTTAAAATTCCTGATTCAATTTCATTACTGGTAATTGGTCTGTTCATTTTTTCTATTTCTTCCTGGTTCAGTCCTGGGAGATTGCACCTTTCGGAGAATTTGTCCCTTTCTTCTAGGTTGTCCATTTTATTGGCATATAGTTGCTTGTAGTAGTCTCTCATGATCCTTTGTATTTCTGTAGTGTCAGTTGTGACTTCTCCTTTTTCATTTCTAATTTTATTGATTTGAGTCCTCTCTTTTTCTTGATGAGTCTGGCTAAAGGTTTATCAATTTTGTTTATCTTCTCAGAGAACCAGCTTTTAGTTTCATTGACCTTTTCTATTGTTTTTTTAGTCTCTATTTCATTTATTTCTGCTCTGATTTTTATGATTTCTTTCCTTCTACTAACTTTGGGTTTTGTTTGTTCTTCTCTCTCTATGCCTTTAAGTGTAAGATTAGGTTGTTTATTTGAGATTTTTCTTGTTTCCTGAGGTAAGCTTGTATCACTATAAACTTCCCTTTTAGAACTGCTTTTGCTGAGTCCCATAGGTTTTGGATTGTCGTGTTTTTGTTTTCATTTGTCTCCAGGAAGTTTTTGGTTTCCTCTTTGATTTCTTCAGTGACCCATTGGTTGTTTAGTAGTGTACTGTTTAACCTCCATATGTTTGTGTTTTTGCAGTTTTTTTCTTGTAGTTGATTTCTAGTCTTATAGTGTTGTGGTCGAAACAAGACAAGGAAGTCCACTCTCGTTTTTTTTCAACACAGTTTTGGAAGTCCTAGCCACAGCAATCAGACAAGAAAAAAAATAAAAGGAATCCAAATTGGAAAGGAAGTTGTAAAACTGTCACTGTTTGCAGATGACATGGCACTATACATAGAAAATTCTAAAGGCGCCACCAGAAAATTACTAGAGTTCATCAATAAACTCTGTAAAGTTACAGGATTCAAAATTAATACAGAAATCTGTTGCAGTTCTATACACTAACAACAAACTATCAGAAAGAGAAATTAAGGAAACACTCCCATTTACCATTGCACCAGAAAGAATAAAATACCTAGGAATAACCTACCTAAGGAGGTAAAAGGGCTGCACTCAGAAGCTATAAGACACTGATGAAAGAAATTGAAGACGATGCAAACAGATGGAACGTTATACCATGTACATGAATAATTAATATTGTTAAAAATGACCATACTGGGACTTCCCTGATGGTACAGTGGTCAAGACTCCATGCTTCCACTGCAGGGGGCACAGGTTCGACCCCTGGTCAGGGAACTAACATCCTGCATGCCTCATGGTGCAGCCAAATTTAAAAAAAAATGATCATACTACCCAAGGCAATCTACAGATTCAATGTAATCCCTATCAAAATACCAATGGCATTTTTCACAGAGTGAGAATACATAATTTTAAAATTTGTATGGAAACACAAAAGACCCCAAATAGCCAAAACAATCTTGAGAAAGAAGAACAGAGCTAGAGGAATCATGCTTCCTGACTCCAGACTATACTACAAAGCTGCCATAATCAAAACAGTATGGTACTAGCACAAAAACAGACACATAGATCAATGGACCTGGAGAGTTCAGAAATAAACCCACACACTTATGGTCAATTAATCTGTGACAAAAGAGGCAAGAATATACAGTGGAGAAAAGACAGTCTCTTCAGTTAGTGGTGCTGGGAAAACTGGACAGCTTCCTGTAAAGAATGAAATTAGAACATTCTCTAGCACCATATACCTATACATTTAGTCAAAATGGGCTAAAGACCTAAAGAGCAGAAACTATAAAACTCCTAGAGGAAAACATAGGCAGAACACTCTTGGATATAAATCGTAGCAATATTTTTTTGGATCCATCTCCTAAAGCAAGGAAACAAAAGCAGCAATAAACAAATGGGACCTAGTTAAACTTAAAAGTTTTTGCACAGCAAAGGAAACCATCAACAAAACGAAAAGACAACCTATAGAATGGGAGAAGATATTTGCAAATGATATGACCAATAAGGGGTTAATACCCAACATATATAAACAGCTCATACAACACAATATCAAAAAAACAAACGACCCAATTAAAAAATGGGCAGAAGACCTAAATAGACATTTTTCCAAAGAGGACATGCAGATGGCCATCAGGCACATGAAAAGATGCTCAACATCACTAATCATCAGGGAAATGCAAATCAAAACCACAATGAGATATCACCTCACACCTATCAGAATGGCTATCATCAAAAAGAATGCAAATAACAATGTTGGCAAGGATGTGGAGGAAAGGGAACCCTCGTACACCATTGGTGGGAATGTAAGTTGGTGCAGCCACTGTGGAAAACAGTATGGAGGTTTCTCAAAAACCTAAAAATAGGACTACCAAATGACCCAGCAATTCCACTCCTGGGTATATATCCCCCCCCACAAAAAAACAACCCCAAAACCACTAATTTGAAAAGATACATGCACCCCAGTGTTCATAGCACCAGTATTTTACAATTGCCAAGGTATGGAAGCAACCTAAGTGTCCATCAACAGATGAATGGATAAAGAAGATGTGGTATATATGTACAATGGAATACTACCCAGCCATAAAAAAGAATGAAATAATGCCATTTGCACAGCATGGATGGACTTGGAGGGCATTATGCTAAGTGAAGTAAGTCAGAGAAAGTCAAATAGTCTATGATATCACTTATATGTGGAATCTAAAAAATACAACAAACTAGTGAATATAGCAAAAAAGAAGCAGACACACAGCTATAGAAAACAAATCGGGGGGAGAGGGAAGGAGGGATGAATGATATAGATGTAGGGGGGAAAAGGGTTATGGGATTATTTGAAATCATGTGCGTGAAATTTTTGAAAATTGTAAAGCACTATAGAGTTTAAAGAATCTTTCTTTCAATAAAAATAGATATGATTTGAGTTCATTAAAATGCTAATTAAATCTAATCCTAAATTTAAAAAAGAGAGAACTCTCTTCTGAAGGATTTACAAATTTATAAATTATATACCAAAATCAGCTAGTGAGTTGTTGATAAATGACTGGTACTCGGTAACTCTGTCACGGCAGGACCTATTTATTACGGGGAAGGAATATCCACCTCCAGTATTTTGCCTTCAAAAGCTACATTTAAACTCCTTTATGAAACAACTCCAATTGAGGAAAACAGATTGGTATAAGTGTTGATTGTGTTTTGCAACTGGCCATCAAAATTTGACCCTTATAGGAATGCAGAGAAAACTAGCTTTTTAAATAAAGCACCAAAATCTGTAAACTTCTGCAGGCCATCAGTTGATTCTTATATGAATAGGCTGAGAGGAAGGTTACTCAACCCGCATAGACTAAGACGGGTTGCGAATTTACAGGAAATTAGGTGGCTGCGTGTGCGTGTGTGGGTGTGTGTGTGTGGGTGTGCGCATGTGTGCGCACACGCGCGTTGGGTAAGAAGGAATGGAAAATAATTGCAGCAAATTCCTTTACTTGAGTTTCTCTTCTTAGACCCTCCAAACAATATCTCACCATATTCTGCTTTCCATGACTTTACTGTACTTGTATTGTTCTCTGCTCATGTCCCAGTTCTAGGGCAGCCCCGATTCTCAACAACTTCAATGGACAACTGTGATAATAGTTACGCATATATTGAGCAATGTACATGTGTCGAACTCTATGGTAGACACTTTACACACATGATAACATTTATTCTTCATCACAAATTGTAAGATTGGTGGAGAGTGATAGGGGATGATTGGGAGAAATGAGCAAGAACCAGAGCAGATAGGGACTTGTTGACCATAACAGGAGTTTAGGTTTTATTATGAATGTGAATGGACATCATTGGAGGGTTTTGAGCCAAGGAATGATACAGTCTGATTTACACCATAAAGTGAATCCTCTGGATGTCTGATAGAGTATTGACTGAATGGGATCAGGAGCAGAAGCATAGAAATCAGTAAGGAGGTTATTGAAATGATCCAGACAAAAGAGGATGGTATCTTTGACCATAGAGATAATGATGGAAGTGGTACAAAGTGCCTAGATTCTGGATATATTGTGAAGAAGAAAGAGTTGACAGTTCTTGCTGTTAGGTTGGATGTAGGGTGGTGAGTGAAAGAGGTTTAAGGATGACTCCAACGTTTTTTTGCCTGAGCAACTGGGTAAACGCTGGTGCCATTTATTATGATGAGGAACACTGGGGGAAGATTTGGAGTGAGAGTAAAAATCAAGAGTTTAACCTTTTAGGCACATAAAGTTTGAAATGCTTATCAGACACCCAGAGGAGAAGTCAGGTAGGTAGTTGGATGTATGAATCTAGAGCTCAGGAAAATTTAACTGCTACACTTCCTCTCAGTGCCAGGGGCTAGAACATTATAGGAAGCTATTAGCCTAGGGTGGTAGGAAGACCAGCGATCAACTTTTGTTATGAGGAACTAAATCAAGCTGCCACTGGCTGTGCTATATCTTCAATATCACTATGTGACAGAAATCTTTAAAATCTATAATAAGACTTGGTTCTGGACTACAGTCTTGGGAGCCCTGTAGGAGCAACACAAAATGCCAGTAAAAGGAAGCATGGAACCTAGAAATTGTGGGAGAGGAATAAAATTATATTCTATTCAAAATGAGCCTCCACACCAAAATTTCAAAACACATGAAAAAATCTACACTGAGAAATATCACAATGGAAATAAACAATCAGAATGTGAATTCATTCAGGATGAAATGATTTAATGGTAAGGTCTGTCAAAGATTTTTTTAAAGTATGTTGATGATGCTCAAAGAGGTATACAAACAACTTTCATCAAAAATATCAGGAAATTATGAAACAAGCAGAAACTAAATAAATGAAAATGAGACCCAGTGGATATGAAAGAACCAGTTAGAAATCTTGGAAAGGAAAATAAAGTCATTTAAATGCAAATTCAAGAGAGTATAAACTTGGGATTGGACATATAGAGAAAATAGCAAAGTGAAAGACAGTGCTGAGGAATTCCAAATGTAGTGTGGAAAGAGAAGGATATTTTAAAAATATAATATAACAGTGAAGAGAGATTGAGAGGCTTCAACAAATATCCTGCAGCAGTTCCTGAAGTGGTGAAGAGGATTTCAGAGAAATAATATTTGCTGATACAATAACACAAAAATTCCAGTACTGAAGAAACACCTGAGTCCTCAGTTCTGGAGTACACTTTGAGTATTGAGCAGTATAAATGAAAATAAATACACAGCTGTACACATCAAAGTAAAACTGTAGAATATGAAAGATTAAGATAATACTTTAAAAAGTACCAGAAAAATTGATTACTTATGAAGGAATGGCAATTAGACTCAGAGTAAAATAAAGCGTTACCTTCAAAGTGCTAAAGAAAAGTAATTCTCAAGAGTGAGGGTAGAATAAAATAATTTTTAGGTATGCAAAGACTGAGTAAGTTGAGAGCCCAGAAACCATCACTTCACTAAAGGAACTCTTAAAAGAAATACTTACCAAGAATAAAGGGAATGTTTAGGTTACAGAAAAATGAGAAAAAAAATGATTGAGAAAAAATCAAAAAGAGAGTATTTCATGACATGAAAATTATACGAGATACAAATTTTAGTGTCCATAAATAAAGTTTTATTAGAACATAGATACACTCATTCATTTAAGTATTTTCTGGTTGCTTTCACCTACCACAGAGTTGAGTAGCTGTGACAAAGACTGTACAGCCGGCAACACATAAAATATTTATTATCTGTTCCTTTACAGAAGAAATTTGTCAACTCCTGCTCTGTTCTGTTCCATCTATTTGCTTGTCTTTATGCCAATACCACACTGTCTTGATTACTGCAATTTTATAAGACGTCCTAAAATGAGCCAGTGTAGCTTATTCAACTTTGCTCTTTTTCTACGAGATCATTTTGGCTATTCTAGGCCATTCACATATTCATATAAATTTTAGAATCAGCTGTTCTATGAATATGAGAGCCTGATACTGTTTTACTGTGATGGTGTTTAATTTATAAATCAATATGTGGAGTTTACCAGTGTTGAGACTTTCAATCTGTAAACATGTTACAACTCTCCCCTCATTTAGGTTAATTTAATTTCTGTCTGCAATGCTTTTTAAATTTTCAATACACAGCTCTTATACAATTTTTGTTAAATTAATTCCTAAGTAAGCGTGTTTGTGTGTGTGTACTTTTTAGTCAAGTGCAGTAGTAAGAAGGGGGGAAAGAGTACAACAAGGAGTTCGATATCTAACTGACTATGAACAATCAATTGAGATAACTTACCATCTTTGGACCAGTCTGTGTTTTATATTTTGGTGCTGTTGTAAATGGAGTTGTCTTTAAATTTAATTTGTGATTTTTTGCCAGTATTTAAATTATATGGCAATGAAATTGATTATTATATATGGAACTTGCATCCTGTGACCTTTTAAATTTTACTTATTGGTTCTAGTAGTTGTTTTGTAGTTTCCTTTAGATTTTCTACCTAAACAATCATGTTGTCTGTGAGTAAATACAATTCTACTTCTTTTCTTTGCCACTTATAATTTTTATTGCCTTATTATACTAGGCTATACCTTCCATGCTGAGCATAATTGATGAAAATTGACCTCTTTGCATTGCTCCTGATCTTAGAGGGAATGTAGTAAATATTTCACCATTAATTATACTATTGGTTATAGAATTTCTTGTTGACCTCCTTTATCATAATTAAGAAAGTTCCCTTTCACTCCTCATTTGTTGAGAAGTTTTTAATGAATGGGTATTGAATTTGTCAAATACATTTTCAGCACCTTTCTAACCATATGTTTTTCACCTCTATTCTATTAATGTGGTGAAATACATGAACTGATTTTTAAATATTGCAACAAACTTGCATTCTTGCAATAAACTCCATTTGGTCAAGATGTATAATTTAAAAAAAATAAATTGTTGTATTTGATTTGTTAATATTTTGTTAAGATTTTTTTGCATCAATTTTCATGAGTGATTTTGGATTATAGTTTTCCTTTTTTTGTAATTTCTTTGTCAGACTTAAACATCAAAGTCATGCCAGCCTCATAAAAGCAGTTTGGAGGAACTTCTGCCTCTATTTTCTGAAAAAGTTTGTTTAAGATTGGCATTTTTTTTTTTTTTTTTTTTTTTGTGGTACGTGGGCCTCTCACTGTTGTGGCCTCTCCCGTTGTGGAGCACAGGCTCTGGACGCGCAGGCTCAGTGGTGATGGCTCACGGGCCCGGCCGCTCCGCGGCATGTGGGAGCTTCCCAGACCGGGGCTTGAACCTGTGTCCCCTGCATCAGCAGGCAGACTCTCAACCACTGCGCCACCAGGGAAGCCCTGGCATTTTTTTTTTCCCTTCAGTATTTGGTAGTATTCACCAGTGAAGCCATCCACTTTTGGAACTTCCTTGTGAGAAGGTTTTGCATTTCAAATTAATTTTGATATTTGCATTATTCAAAATTCTGGCGTTGGGCTGGTTTTGGTAAATTGTTTTTCAAAGAATTTTTCCATTTCATCTAAATTGTTAAATTTGTTAGCATGAATTTGTGCATAATATTCCATTCATAGTTTTAAAATGTCTGTAGCATGTGTAGTGGTGCCACCTCTATAATTCCTAAAACTGGTAACTTGTGTTTTTTTTTTTTGATTACTTCTAGCTTAGCTTTTATCAATTTTATTAATTAAAAAAAACTACTTTGGGCTTTCTTGATTTTTCTATATTGTTTTGTCATTTTCTATTTCATTGATTTCTGCTCCTTGTCTTTATTATTTTTTTTTCTATTTAACTTGGATTTTGTTTGCTCTTCTTTTTTATAGCTTCTTAAACTGGAATCTTATATAATTCATTTTAAACCTTTTGTCTTTTCTAATATAAAAATAAAACTATAAATTTCTAATTAGGACTACTTTAGCTGCAACTCACAAAATTTGATACCTTGTGTTTTCTTATGCACTTTTGTCTTCTAATTTCACTTGTGATTTCTTTTTTAACCATGATTATTTAGAAGCATGTTGCTAATTCCCAAATATTTGCAGATCTTCTGGATATGCTTTCTTTTTAATGGAAGTATAGTTGATGTACAGTATTATATAAATTACAGGTGTATAATATAGTGATTCACAACTTTAAAGGTTATGCTCCACTTATAGTTATTATAAAATATTGGCTATATTCCATGTGTTGTACAATATATCCTCATAGCTTATTTTATACCTAATAGTTTGTGTCTCTTAATCTCCTACCCTTATGTTGCCCCTCCCTCTTTCCCTCTCCCCACTGGTAACTGCTGTTTGTTCTCTGTATCTGTGAGTCAGCTTCTTTTTTTGTTTTATTCACTAGTTTGCTGTATTTTTAAGATTCCACATATAAGCAATGTCATATGTTATTTCTCTGTCTTTGTCTGACTTATTTCACTTAGTATGATAATCTCTAGGTCCATCCATGTTGTTGCAAGTGACAAAATTTCATTCTTCTTTATGGCTGAGTACTATATATACTATGTAGTACATATATACTATATATATATATATAGTATATACTATATGGTATATATATACTATATATATAGTACTATATATATATCTCACATCTATATATATATATCACATCTTCTTCATCCATTCATCTGTTGATGGATACTTAGGTTGCTTCCATATCTTGGCAGCTGTAAATAATGCTGCTATGAAAATTGGGGTGCATGTATCTTTTCAAATTAGTGTTTTTACTTCGTTCAGATATATATCCAGAAGTGGAATTGCTGGGTCATATTTTTAATTCTATTTTTAGTTTTTTGAGAAACCTCCCTACTGTTTTCCACGGGGGCTGCACCAATTTACATTCCCACCAACAGTGTACAAGGATTCCCTTGTCTCCACATCCTCATCAACATTTGTTATTTGCGTTCTTTTTGATGACAGGTGTGAGGTGATATCTCATTGTGGTTTTGATTTGCATTTCTCTGGTGATTAGGCGATGTTGAGCATCTTTTCATGTGCCTGATGGCCATCTGCATGACCTCTTGGAAAAATGTCTATTCAGGTCTTCTGCCCATTTTTTAATTGGGTTGTTTGTTTCCTTGATGTTGAGTTGTATGAGCTGTTAATATATTTTGGATATTAACTCCTTATCGGTCATATTTGCAAATATTTTCTCCCATTCTATAGGTTGTCTTTCATTTTGTTGATGGTTTCCTTTGCTGTGTAAAAGCTTTTAAGTTCAACTAGGTCCCATTTGTTTATTTTTCCTTTTATTTCCTTTGCTTTAGGGGACAGATCAAAAAAATATTGCTGTGATTTATATCCAGAAGTGTTCTGCCTATGTTTTCTGGTCTTATATTTAGGTCTTTAATCCATTTTGAGTTTATTTTTATATATGGTGTTAGAGAATGTTCTTGTAAAAAAATTTTGTATTGGAGTATAGTTGATTTATAATGTTGTGTTAGTTTCAGGTGCACAGCAAAGTGAATCAGTTATACATATACATATATCCACTTTTTTAGATTCTTTTCCCATATAGGCCATTACAGAGTACTGAGTAGAGTTCCCTGTGCTATACAGTAGGTCCTTATTAGTTACCTATTTTATATATAGTAGTGTGTATATGTCAATCCCAATCTCCCAATTTATCCCTCCCTCCCCCTTAACCCCTGGTAACCATAAGTTTGTTTGCTACATCTGTCACTCTGTTTCTATTTTGTAGATAAGTTCATTTGTACCCTTTTTTTAGATTCCACATATAAGTGATATCATATGATATTTGTCTTTCTCTGTCTGACTTACTTCACTCAGTGTGACAATCTCTAGCCATCCATGCTGCTTCAAGTGGCATTATTTTGTTCTCTTTTATGACTGAGTGATATTCCATTGTATATATGTACCACATCTTCTTTATCCATTCCTCTGTTGATGGACATTTAGGTTGCTTCCATGTCCTGGCTATTGTAAATAGTGCTGCAATGAACACTGGGGTGCATGTATCTTTTCAAATTATGGTTTTCTTCTGATGTATGCCCAGGAGTGGGATTGATGGATCATGTGGTAGCTCTATTTTTAGTTTTTTTTTGTTCGTTTTTTTGAGACATCTTTATTGGAGTATAATTGCTTTACAATGGTGTGTTAGTTTCTGCTTTACAACAAAGTGAATTAGTTATACATATACATATGTT
>NC_041234.1:110282652-110284689 GCF_002837175.3 Physeter macrocephalus
CGGCTGAGCCTGCACGTCCGGAGCCTGTGCTCCGCGACGGGAGAGGCCACAACAGCAAGAGGCCCGCATACCGCCAAAAAAAAAAAAAATTAAAAAAAGGAAAAAAAAAAAGAGTGATCCTGGCTGTGGGTTTGTCATATATGGCCTTTATTATGTTGAGGAAAGTTCCCTCTATGCCTACTTTCTGCAGGGTTTTTATCATAAATGGGTGTTGAATTTTGTCAAAAGCTTTCTGTGCATCTATTGAGGTGATCATATGGTTTTTTTCCTTCAGTTTGTTGATATGGTGTATCACGTTGATTGATTTGCGTATATTGAAGAATCCTTGCATTCCTGGAATAAACCCCACTTGATCATGGTGTATGATCCTTTTAATGTGCTGTTGGATTCTGTTTGCTAGTATTTTGTTGAGGATTTTTGCATCTATGTTCATCAGTGATATTGGCCTGTAGTTTTCTTTCTTTGTGACGTCTTTGTCTGGTTTTGGTATCAGGGTGATGGTGGCCTCATAGAATGAGTTTGGGAGTGTTCCTCCCTCTGCTATCTTTTGGAAGAGTTTGAGAAGGATAGATGTTAACTCTTCTCTAAATGTTTGATAGAATTCGCCTGTGAAGCCATCTGGTCCTGGGCTTTTGTGTGTTGGAAGATTTTTAATCACAGTTTCAATTTCAGTGCTTGTGATTGGTCTGTTCATATTTTCTATTTCTTCCTGGTTCAGTCTCGGCAGCTTGTGCATTTCTAAGAATTTGTCCATTTCTTCCAGGTTGTCCATTTTATTGGCATACAGTTGCTTGTAGTAATCTCTAATAATCTTTTGTATTTCTGCAGTGTCAGTTGTTACATCTCCTTTTTCATTTCTAATTCTATTGATTTGAGTCTTCTCCCTTTTATTCTTGATGAGTCTGGCTAATGGTTTATCAATTTTATTTATCTTCTCAAAGAACCAGCTTTTAGTTTTATTGATCTTTGCTATTGTTTCCTTCATTTCTTTTTCATTTATTTCTGATCTGATCTTTATGATTTCTTTCCTTCTGCTAAATTTGGGGTTCTTTTGTTCTTCTTTCTCTAATTGCTTTAGGTGCAAAGTTAGGTTGTTTATACGAGATGTTTCCTGTTTCTTAAGGTAGGATTGTATTGCTATAAACTTCCCTCTTAGAACTGCTTTTGCTGCATCCCATAGGTTTTGGGTCGTCGTGTCTCCATTGTCATTTGTTTCTAAGTATTTTTTGATTTCCTCTTTGATTTCTTCAGTGATCACTTCGTTATTAAGTAGTGTATTGTTTAGCCTCCATGTGTTTGTATTTTTTACAGATCTTTTCCTGTAATTGATATCTAGTCTCATAGCGTTGTGGTCAGAAAAGATACTTGATATGATTTCAATTTTCTTAAATTTGCCAAGGCTAGATTTGTGACCCAATATATGATCTATCCTGGAGAATGTTCCATGAGCACTTGAGAAAAATGTGTATTCTGTTGTTTTTGGATGGAATGTCCTATAAATATCAATTAAGTCCATCTTGTGTAATGTATCATTTAAAGCTTGTGTTTCCTTATTTATTTTCATTTTGGATGATCTGTCCATTGGTGAAAGTGGGGTGTTAAAGTCCCCTACTATGATTGTGTTACTGTCGATTTCCCCTTTTATGGCTGTTAGTATTTGCCTTATGTATTGAGGTGCTCCTATGTTGGGTGCATAAATATTTACAATTGTTATATCTTCTTCATGGATCGAACCCTTGATCATTATATAGTGTCCTTCTTTGTCTCTTGTAATAGTTTTTACTTTAAAGTCTATTTTGTCTGATATGAGAATTGCTACTCCAGCTTTCTTCTGATTTCCATTTGCATGGAATATCTTTTTCCATCCCCTCACTTTCAGTCTGTATGTGTCCCTAGGTCTGAAGTGGGTCTCTTGTAGACAGCATATATATGGGTCTCGTTTTTGTATCCATTCAGCCAGTCTGTGTCTTTTGGTGGGAGCATTTAATCCATTTACATTTAAGGTAATTATCAATATGTATGTTCCTATTACCATTT
>NC_041234.1:110285878-110292541 GCF_002837175.3 Physeter macrocephalus
TGTTTGGGGAAGCCTTATTATGATTTTAGTTAGCCAGCCTCTCTGCTGATGGGGCTGTAGACCTGTCTTGCTCTTTTTTGGGCATAGGGTGTCCAGCACTGTTTGTTGCTGGTCCTTGAGTGAAGCTAGGAAGGAAGGAAGCAAGAAAGGAAGGGAGGAAGGAAAGAAGGAAGGAAGGAAGAAAGGAAGGGAGGAAGACAGGAAGGAAGACAGGAAGGGAGGGCGGAAGGGAGGGAGGGAGCGAGGAAGGGAGGAAGGAAGGGAGGAAGAAAGGGAGGAAGAAAGGAAGGAGAAAGGCAGGAAGGAAGAAAGGAGGGAAGAAAGGAAGGAAGAAATGAAGAAAGAAAGGAAGAAAGAAAGAAGATAAAGTTATTAAAATAAAAAATAATTATTAAGAAGAAAAATTTTTTAAAGAAAAAAAAACACGGTTTCGTCAGAACCCTAGCACAAATGGTGAAAGCAAAGCTATACAGACAAAATCTCACACAGCAGCACACACATACACACTCACAAAAAGAAAAAAGGGGAAAATAATAGTATATCTTGCTCCCAAAGTCCACCTCCTCAACTTCGGATATTTCACTGTCTATTCAGGTTTTCCACAGATGCAGGGCACTTCAAGTTGATTGTGGAGCTTTAATCTGCTGCTTCTGAGGCTGCTGGGAGAGACCTCCCCCTCTCCTCTTTGTTCGCACATCTCCTGGGGATCAGCTTTGGACTTGGCCCCTCCTCTGTGCGTAATATTCTTCCAATCCAAGAACACAGTTATCTTTTCATCTGTTTGTGTTGTCATCATTTTCTTTCATCAGCATCTTATAGTTTTCTGAATATAGGTCTTTTACCTCCTTAGGTAGGTTAATTCCTAGGTATTTTATTCTTTTTGATGCAACGGTAGGTAAATGGGATTGTTTTCTTAATTTCTCTTTCTGGTAGTTTGTTGTTATGTATAGAAATGCAACAGATTTCTGTATATTAATTCTGTATTCAGCAACTTAACCCAATTTATTGATGAGCTCTAATTGTTTTCTGATGGCATCTTTAGGATTTTGTGTGTATAGTATCATGTCATCTGCAAACAGTGAGTTTTACAACTTCCTTTCCAATTTGGATTCCTTTTATTTCTTTTTTTTTTTAATTAAAAAAATATTGATTTATTTGGTTGTGCCGTGTCTTAGTTGCAGCATGTGGGCTCCATAGTTGTGGCATGTGAACTCTTTATTGCAGCATGCATGTAGGATCTAGTTCTCTGACCAGGGATCAAGCCTGGGCCCCCTGCATTGGGATCACGCAGTCTTATCCACCAGGGAAGTCCCTATTTCTTTTTCTTGTCTGATTGCTGTGGCTAGGACTTCCAAAACAATGTTGAATAAAAGTGGCAAGAGTGGGCATCCTAGTCTTGTTCCTGATCTTAGAGGAAATGCTTTTAGCTTTTCCCCATTGAGTATGATGTTAGCTGTTGGTTTGTCATATATGGCCTTTATTATGTTGGGGTATGTTCCCTCTATGCCCACTAATGTTGTATATCACACTGATTGATTTGCAGATATTGCAAAATCCTTGCATCCTGGGACAAATCCCACTTGATCCTGGTGGATGATCCTTTTAATGTAATGTTGGATTCGGTTTGCTGATATTTTATTGAAGATTTTTGCATGTAGGTTCATCAGTGACATCGGACTGTAATTTTCTTTTTTGTGTGATATATTTATCTGGTTTTGGTATCAGGGTGATTCTGGCCTCGTAGAATGAGTTTGGAAGTGTTCCTTCTTCTGCAAATTTTGGGAATACTTTCAGATGGATAGGTGTTAACTCTTCTCTAAATGTTTCATCCAATTCACCTGTGAAGCCATCTCGTCCTGGACTTTTGTTTGTTCTTCCAGGTGTGTTTTTGTTATTGATTTCTAATTTAATTCTGCTGGGGTCAGAGAACATAATTTAAATATTTTAAAATATATTGAAGCTCATTTTGTGGCCCAGAATTAGGTCTGTTTTGGTGTAGATCAAAGTTGGTTTATGTAGGTTTCAGATATTATATATCCTTACTGATTTCTTTGTCTTCTTAATTTATCAGTCAAGAAGAATTATTAGAAGAGTGTTTGTATCTACAACTATGATTGTGGATTTATCTGTTTCTCTGTTTTTGTAAATTTTTGCTTCATGTATTTGGAGCTCTATTATTGCCTACTTAGTTATGATTGTTATATATTCTTGATGCATTAACCCTTTTATCATTGTCAAATGATACCAATTTCTGGTAATGCTTCTTGTTTTGAAGTGTACTTTGTCTGATATTAGTGTACTTACAACAGCTTTCTTATGCTTTGCATTTGCATTGTATGTCTCGTTCCATCCTTTTACTTTCAAGCTAGCTGTGTTTTTATATTTGAAGTGTGTTTCTTGTTAAGGACATATAGTTGGATGTTAATTTTTTGAGTCCATCAACCTCTGTCTTTTAGTTGGAGTGTTTAAGCCATTTATATTTAATAAAATTATTGATATGACTATGTTTAAGTCTACTCTCTTTCTATTTGGCTTAAATTTGTTCCTTCTGTTATTTGTTATAGTCTTTCTTCTTTCTTGTATTCTTTTGGGTTAACTGAGTATTTTTTGTGTTCCATTCTATTTCCTCTGTTGGATTTTTAGCAATATCTTTTTGTATTATTTGTTTAGTTGTTGTAAGATTACTATATGCATCCTTATCACATTTTACACAGAAATAATAACGTTAAATATATAGTATTCTATAATGTAATTACATTTACATTTATCCTGTTCTTAGTTCTATTATTGTCATATATTTTACTTTTACTTAAAGTACAACAACCATAATACATTATTATTTTTTGCTTTCAGTATTCAATTGCCTTTAAAATTTTTTAAAAATATTTCTTTAATTAATTAATTTATTTATTTATGGCTGCACCAGGTCTTAGTTACAGCACGTGGGATCTTCATTGCGTCTTGCGTGAACTTTCGTTGCAGTTTGTGGGCTCTTTGTTGTGGCATGTGGGCTTCTCTCTAGTTGCAGCACACGGGCTTCTCTCTAGTTGTGGCATGCGGGTTTTTCTCTCTCTAGTTGTGGTGCATGGGCTCCGGAGTGCGTGGGCTCTGTAGTTGTGGTGCATGGGCTCCAGAGCATGTGGGCTCTGTAGTTTTTGACACATGGACTCTCTAGTTGAGGCGTGCGGGCTCAGTAGTTGTGGCACACAGGCTTAGTTGCCCTGCAGCATGTGGGCTGTTAGTTCCCTGACCAGGGATCGAACCCATGTCCCCTGCATTGGAAGGCGGATTCTTTACCACTGGACCACCAGGGAAGTCCCACCTTTAAAATTTTTAATGAAAGAAAGAAAAATAATGTTTTATATTTACTACCGATTTTGCATTTCCATTGCTCTTCATTTCTTACTTTAGACCTGAATTTCCATCTTGTATCAACACCCTTCAGCCTGAAAAAAATGCTTAGCATTTTCAGACAGTGAATGTGCTAGCAACAGATTTTCTCAGCTTTTGTTTTTATGAAACTGTTTTTATTTTGCCTTGATTTTTGCAAGGTATTTTTACTGGACATAAATTTCTATTTCAACAGAATTTTCTAAAATTTCAGCACTTTAATGATGTTATTCTTTGATTTTCAGGCCTCCATTGTTTCTTTCTTTTTTTAATTTTTAATTTATTTTTTGGCTGCATTGGGTCTTTGCTGCATGCAGGCTTTCTCTAGTTGTGGCGAGAGGGGGCTACTCTTCATTGTGGTGCGTGGGCTTCTCATTGCGGTGGCTTCTCTTGTGGAGCACGGGCTCTAGGCATGCGGGCTTCAGTAGTTGCAGCATGTGGGCTCAGTAGTTGTGGCACATGGGCCCTAGAGCGTGCAGGCTTCAGTAGTTGCAACGCGTGGGCTCAGTAGTTGTGGTGCGTAGGCTCTAGGGTGCATGGGCTCAGTAGTTGTGGCTTGTGGGCTCTAGAGTGCAGGCTTAGTAGTTGTGGTTCATGGGCTTAGTTGCTCCATGGCATGTGGGATCTTCCTGGACCAGGGATCGAACATGTGTCCCCTGCATTGGCAGGTGGATTCTTAACCATGGCGCCACCAGGGAAGTCCCTCCATTGTTTCTTATTTGAAGCCATCTGTAATTCTTGTTGTTTCCCTGTTCATAATGTTTCTCTTTTCTCTGATTACTTTTAACATTTAAAAATTTATCTTTTCAGCAATTTGTCTATGGTGTGTTTAGGTGAGATTTTCTTTAGGAGTTTCACTAATTTTCCTGAATCTATGGGTTGTTGTTTTTGGTCAAACTTCAGATTTCTTTTTTCCTGACTCATTCCTCTGGCATTACAATTGCATGTTTCTTACAGTCCTTGATTTTGCTCCAAAGGTAATTGAGCCTCTCAGTTTTTTTTCAGTATATTTTCTCTTTGTGCATCATTTGGGATAAATTTATTGACCTATCTTCAAGTTCATTGATCCTCATTTCTGTTGTGTTCCAATCTACTATAAAATTTTTAATCCGATGATGTTTTGATTCAGATATCATATTTTTCAGTTCTAGGATTTCCATTTGTTTTTTTTTATAGCTTCTGAATCTCCCCTGAACTTCTCCATCTTTTAATCCATTATATCCATCTTTTCCTCTATGCGTTTTTTTATTGATATAAAATTCACAAAACAGAATTACCCATTTTAAAGTGTACAGTTTAGTGGCATTTGGTACATTCACCATGTTGTACAACCATAACCTCTGTCTACTTCCAAAATATTTTCATCACCCCAAATGAAAAACCTGTAGCCATTAGGCAGTCACTTCCAACGTCCTCCAACACATAGAAGCCACTAATCTACTATGAATTTGCTTACTGTAGATATTTCATATAAATAGAATCATACAATACATTACTCTGTGTCTGGCTTCTTTCATTTAACGTAATGTTTTCAAGGTGCATCCATATTATAACATGTATCAGAACTTCATCCCTTTTATGGCTGAATAATATTCCATTATATTTATATACCCCATTTATCCATTCATCAGTTGATGGAGACTTGGATTGTTTCCAGCTTTTGACTATTGTATATAGTGCTGCTATGAATATTTATGTGCAATTTTTGTTTGAATGCTTCTTTAAAAAATTTTTTGTCATATACATAGGAGTGAAATTGCTAGGTCACATGATAACTCTATGTTCAACTTTTTGAGGAACCACCAAATGGTTTTCCACAGTAGCTGCACCATTTTACATTCCCATCAGCAATATATGAGGATTTCAGTTTCTCCACATCCTTGCCAACATTTGTTTTTGACTGTCTTTTTGACTATTGATATCCTAGTGGTGTGAAGCAGTAGCTCACTTTGATTTGATTTATATTTCCCTAATGATCAATGATGCTGAACCTCTCATGTGCTGATTAACCATTTGTATATTTTCTTTGGAGAAGTGTCTATCCAAGTCCTTTGCCTATTTTAAAACTGGGTTGTTTGTCTTTTTGTTTTTGAGTTGTATGAGTTCTTTATATATTTTGGTTACTAGATCCATATCAGATATATGATTTGTAAATATGTTCTTCCATTTTGTGGTTTGTCTTTTCACTTTCTTGATAGTGTCCTCTGATACACAAGAGTTTTAAATTGTGATAAAGTCTAATTTTCTATTTTTTTTCTTTTGTTGCTCATGCTTTCGGTGTCATGTGTAAAAATTCATTCCCAAATCCAAGGTACAAAGATAATATCCCTATCTTTCCTTCTTAGAGTTTTATGGTTTTAGCCCTTATATTTAGGTCATTCATCCATTTTGAGTTAATTTTTTTATATGGTGTGAGGCAAGCTTTCAGCTGTAGCATTAATTTATTTATTCAGATTAAATTGGTAGCTGCTAGCGTTTCCTGGGAGGAAAAAAAATTTTTTTAACATCTTTATTGGAGTATAATTGCTTTACAATGGTGTGTTAGTTTCTGCTTTATAACAAAATGAATCAGTTATACATATACACATGTTCCCATATCTCTTCCCTCTTGTGTCTCCCTCCCTCCCACCCTCCCTATCCCACCCCTCTAGGTGGTCACAGAGCACCGAACTGATCTCCCTGTGCTATGCAGCTGCTAAATTTTTTAAACCTTGAGAACTGACATAAGCTCCATCTTCTGCTACAGCTTTGAAGATATCTCAACCCAGCTGAAGAAAAGAAGAGCATAAGAGCTCCAAAACCCCTTAGCTTTACATTTGACATCCTCAGCCATCTAACACCAACCTGCTTTTTCAGGTATATCTCTTGCCTTTTCTCTAATTAGATCCTCCAAGCCGAGCAAATTGTCCCTCCCTACCTCAACCTCAGCAGCCCTTTCTTTTGTAAGTATCTTGCTAGAGCTATGTCTGTCTCATTGACCACTGTATTTCCAGCATCTAGCATGATGCATGGCACACATAGTGAAGTCGCTCCTTACACATGAAACCGGTCCTAAAGTCAGCACATAAAATGAAAATCACATGGTTAAAATTACTTTTGATGATGTCTTGGGAAGGTGCCACATTGGAGAATGACATCCTTCTCTCAGAAAGTCCAGCATGACCAGCCCTTTTTCCAGTGTGGATTGCAGATCACTGGGTTGTTCTTTTTTTTTTTTTTTTTTTTTTTTTTTCCCGGTATGTGGGCCTCTCACTGCTGTGGCCTCTCCCGTTG
>NC_041234.1:110292559-110318901 GCF_002837175.3 Physeter macrocephalus
CGCGCAGGCTCAGCGGCCGTGGCTCACGGGCCCAGCCGCTCCGCGGCATGTGGGATCTTCCCAGACCGGGGCACGAACCCGTGTCCCCTGCATCGGCAGGCGGATTCTCAACCACTGCGCCACCAGGGAAGCCCTGGGTTGTTCTTTTTGTTTGACCCCCAGATTAAGTAGTTGGCTTGCACTAGTAGTTGGCCATACTATATGAAAAATATATATCTTTAAACAAAAGAATGACACTCAGGAAAGTGAGGTGTTCACTCTAGGAGACAGAAAACCAGATGCTTGCATCTTATCTCACAGTAGATTCAGGGTATATATTAATTGAGTGTAATGGTAGGAGGATTTGCCCATACTATGTCTCTCCTAGTGTGTATTGCTGAGTTCACGTAAATGAAATATGCCTATGCATGCCAATGTTGTTGACATTCCAAAGTTTCTTTGCATGAGTGACTTAATTAATTAATGCTGTTCTCTCTACTTGAATGTCTTCTTTTTGTCTCTGCCTATCAAAACCCTTTACGTTTTTCAGAGCCCAGCTGATGACCCACTTATCCCCCCAAGAGGCCAATTATTTCATTTATTATGTGTCTACTCTCCAGAACACAGAACACCTTATTCAGATAAGGTGTTCTGTGTTCTGGAGAGTAGAAACAAAACACCTTATATGCTTTGCCCTCCTCTAATGCTCACAGCAATCCTATGAGAGAGGAATAATAAATATTTTTCCTGTTTTAAAGATGAGAACATGAGATTTAGAGAAGTTAACTATCTTGCCCAAGGTAGGTGGCATCTACCTTGCTCACTGCTGTCTCTCCAAGAACAGTGTCTGGCATGTAATCCATGTTCAAAAAATACCACTGACTGCATAGAATGACTTTCAGACTCCAAACCTATATGATTAGCCCATCTGCCAAGGGCTTTTTGACGTGTTTCAATTAATGACCCCAATCATATTTTCTTATTCTATTATCCGCATAGTGCTCCTGCCAATAATATACTGTGGATCTTCATTTGCTTTAAGTTTGTATTACAAAAACTATAGGTATCATAAATGTTTTTTCAAACTCCACCCACTCCTGGAGAGTGGGATATGCTTTCCAACTCCTATTCCCTTCTCTTTCCTCATATCTCCCACAAGATATAAGGTCTGTACCATCCAAATCATATTTAACAAAATATTGCTTTTTGTGGCAGGGGCTTGAATGCACACCTCCCCTCCTCTCTTAGATGCTGACTGAATAGTATCATTCTGAAGCATTCATTACTGAACCCTAGTCTTGATAAGCTACGTGTCTAGAGATAATTGCTTTTCTGCCAACATGTTCAATACCCTGACAATCTGGACTGAAGGGGATGTTCCTTGCAGGCCTCCTGGTTTCCCTCACATAAGCGTCTTGCTGCCTGTCCTGACAGAAACTGGTCGAAGGATGATCATGCCTAAGTCTGCCTGGTCAGGTAACTGGCAATTTTGACGCATCAGAAATTTACAAAATGCATTTTACTGCTGATTGAATGTACAAAAGAGAAGGGAGAAGGATGACTTCTTAAATATTGATGTGATCTATTTAGAGCTTCTGATTTATTAATGATGTAGACATGTCTGCTCCCATGGCTTCATGGAACCCTTGGACCATTCTGAAGTTCCAGTGTAGGAACAACCTTAGCTTTTATTAATCAGAAAAACAGAAACACAATGATAATCATCAACCACAAACTCTAATCTTTTTAAATAAACAGGCTTATGGTGAGGTTTGCAAACACAGAAATCATGGTTAGTTGGGACCATATAGTAAAAGGATCCAAGTTTCCATTCAGAAAATTATAAACAGCAAAATATTTGTGTGAGTTGGGTAGAAATGACTAAACTAGATTTCTAACAGAATTTTTCAGAGGCCGTACCAATGTCATTCCTAGGCAATGAATCATTTTAATGACTGTAGTCAGGAGGAATGAGTGGATAGACAGATTTGGGCGTTGTATAACCCAGATTTGGGTTACTGCATGCCGAGTCCTTTAAATGTATTAGCTCATTTGATTCTCATAACTCTGGGATGTAGGTACTGTTTTCATTCCCATCTTACAGATGAGGAAATTGAGGCTCACAGATTGTGAATTGTTTGTGATTACAGCCTGTAATGGCAGAGCTGGGATTTGAATTCAGATCCTGTGCTCATTTTACTATACCACACTGCCTCTCAGTAGTCCCTATTAACCTCTGATAATAATAGCCAACATTTATTGGTAACTGTAAGAACAGAAGAATGGAAAAGTGGATACAATCCTTCTGCTTTATAAATAATAGTTACCATTTACTGAGTGCTAGACATGGTGATAGGGGCTTTACATGTAATAGCTCATTTAATCATCAAACCGTGCTATGAGATAGGCATTATTGATATCTCCATTTTACAGATGAGAGTGGGCAGGTGTTGGGTGGTTAAGTAACTTGCCCACAAGAAAGTTTCAGAGCCAGATTTCAAACCTGTCTGTCAGATGCTGGAGCTAGAGCCCATATACCACTAGTTCAAGGATCAGCTGATGAGGCTGTTAAAAATATGGATTCCTTGGTCCCATCCCTGAGAGTCGGATTTGATAGGTCTTTTCCAGCTTTATTGAGGTATAATTAACAAATGTAATATAGTTGGAATAATACAGCCCTTTCAGACTGGCTTCTTTCACTTAGCAATATGCAAACTATAGAGACAATGAAAAGGTCAGTTGTTGCCGGGGGTTTGGGAGGAGGGAAGGATGAACAGGTGGAGCCTAGGGGATTTTTAGGGTGGTGAAATTATTCTATATGATACTATGATCGTGGATTCATGACATTATGCATTTGTCAAAATGCATAGAACTGTGCAGCATGAAGAGTGAACCTTAATGTAAACTAATGACTTCAGTTAATCATGTGTCAATATTGGTTTATCAAGTATAACAAATGTACCTCACAGCTCTAAGTAAGATGTGATATCTTTGTTGAATTTATTTCTTTTCTTGGTGGCTCTTCTATCTGGTAGTATTGGCCTCATAGACCAATTTGCGAAGTGTTCCCTAGGGTGGTGGCCCTATAGCCTTCTTGGTTGCTCCTCCCAACGTGGGACCTACACACTCCCAGTGAACTGGGGCACCGGAGATCAGGACGCAGGATATTCAGGCTGCTGTGCCTGGCTGGGTGTGGAGTGGGACTGTAGACCTCTCTGCCACACTTGCCTAAAATAGTTTTTGTAACACAGAGGTGGGGCCTGCCCCTCCCAGGGAGACACCATAGCCCTAGACTAAGAGTTGAGGGGAGAGGAGTCCCTATTTTCCTGACTGCACCTGCCTGGAGTAGAGCTCTCAGAGTAGATTCTTCCAAAACAGAGCTGGGAGAGGAGGAAGGGCAGAGCAGAGATGGCTCAGATACAACAGAGTCACTGTTCTTACCATGATTTAGTAGATTTTCTTGATTGTATTTTTCTCTGTTTGCTATATGCCCTTAGGAAAATTTCCAGAGACTTTCAATTATTATTTAAAAATTTTTGTCCAGATAAATGGTTGTTTATTGGGGTGTGAGCTGCACTCCTCACTCCACCACTCTGGAAATCTTATATGAGATTTTACCTTCTGTCATGCGAGCAGATTCTCTCTCTTGCTGACATTGATGAAGCAAGCAGCTATGTTGTCAGTTACTCTATGGAAGAGACCTACATTGTCAGTTACCCTCAAGGAACTGAGGGCAGCTCTGACAGAGATACAGCAACAAGAAACTGCCTGTTGATCTGACTTCAGCAAACAACCATGTGAGCTTGGGAATGAGTCTTTCCCCAGCTGAGCCTCAAGATGCAACCACAGCCCTAGCTCATGGCTTGATTGCAGCCTTTGTGAGATCCTGAAGCCGAGGATCAGGATATATATATATATATATATATATATATATATATATATATATAAATATAAATATATATATATATATATATATAAATATATATATATATATATATATAAGGGCATATAGCAAAGCTGCACCCAGACTCCTGACCCACAGAAACTGTGAGATTGTAAATACCTGTTGTTTTAAACCACTAAGTTTGGGGTCATTTTTTATGTGGTGATAGATTACTAATATGATGGCATAAAATAAAATTGAAATAGTTATAATATTTAAAAAGAGCCTGTGATATAATACTATGTGTGCTTCTTTTTTCTTTTTTTATAATTTTATTGAAGTATAGTTGATTTACAGTGTTGTGTTAGTTTCAGGTGTACAGCATAGTGATTCAGTTATACATATACATGTATTCATTCTTTCTCAGTTTCTTTTCCCATATAGGTTATTATAGAATATTGAGTAGAGTTCCCTGTGCTAAACAGTAGGTCCTTCTTGGTTCTCTATTTTATATATAGTAGTGTGTGTACATTAATCCCAAACTCCTAATTTAGTATTTCTTATATGGCAGGTCTGCTAGCAATGAATTCTCCAGTTTTTGTTTATCTGGGAATATTGTTGTTTCACCTTCATTTTTTTAAAATTAATTTTTATTGGCATATAGTTGCTTTACAATGTTGTGTTAGTTTCTACTGTACAGCAAACTGAATCAGCTATATGTATGCTTCTTTATTAATGCATTAAATAACCAGATCTAGCAGTGGATCTAATATTTGCCATTATTTAAAAGTAGTTATTAGCATTAAATATATTTCAAGGTATCTGCAACAACAATAAGTGAAATAAAGATGTGTGATTGCTTTTGCTGAAAGAGGTACAAGTACTGTTAATACTATGGATTGTTGCCACATTCATACTTGAAAGAACTGCTAAATTTTATTTAGAGGTAAATGAAAATAAACGTTTAAACTATTTTTTTAATTGAAGTACAGTTGACTTACAATGTTGTGCTAGTTTCTGGTGTACAGCAAAGTGATTCAGTTATACATGTATACATACATTCTTTTTCATATTCTTTTCCGTTATGGTTTATTACAGGATATTGAATATAGTTCCCTGTCCTATCCAGTAGGACCTTGTTGTTTATCTATTTTATACATAGTAGTGTGTACCTGTTAATCCCAAACTCCTAATTTATCCCTCCCCTACCCCCTTTCCCCTTTGGTAACCATAAGTTTCTTTTCTATGTCTGTGACTCTATTTCTGTTTTGTAAATAAGTTGATTTGTATCATTTTTTTAGATTCCACATATAAATGATATCAGATGATATTTGTCTTTCTCTGTCTGGTTTACTTCACTTAGTATGATAATCTCTAGTTCCATCCATGTTGCTGCAAATGGCATTATTTTATTCTTTTTCATGGCCGAGTAGTATTCCATTGTATATATGTACCACACCTTCTTTATCCATTCCTCTGTTGATGGATATTTAGGTTGCTTCCATGTCTTGGCTATTGTGAATAGTGCTGCTACAAACATTTGGGTGCATGTATCTTTTCAAATTAGAGTTTTCATCTTTTCTGGATATATGCCCAGGAGTGGGATTGCTGGATCATATGGCAACTCAATTTTTAGTTTCTTTTAAGGAACCTCCATACTGTTCTCCATAGTGGCTGCACCAATTTACATTGCCACCAACAATGTAGGAGGGTTCCCTTTTCTCCACAACCTTTCCAGCAGAAAATAAAAGTTTAGATTTTCCCTCTCCTAAATTATTTAAGCTCTCTGCATTCTATTCACAAAACTCCCAAGGTTAAAACCCCCTGATACAGAGCCATTCTTTGCAAGAGTTCTCTGTCTTTTCTATTCCTGTTTAAGTAGCCTCTCCACCCTGGGTCATTCTGTATCCCAGTGTCCTGTGGGACATGCCATCAGGAGCAAACCTTTCCTAACATGTCAGCTGGAAGTTTTCTCTCTTTTGCCTGAACTTTAAGGGTCTGTGGGTACCAATTAATTGAAATTAATTACAACAAGTGTAATCTCTCAAAATTTTAAATGTACATAACACTTCATCCAGAAATTCTGTTTCTAGAATTCATCCTGCAGGTGGACAAAGTTAAATGTAGAAGGATATTCATTACAATGCTGTTAGTAATGTTACACAAATGTACATCAATAGAAATCTTGTATAAATTACCGTAACCATGCAACTATTTAAAAAAACACAAGGAATTTTATGTACTGCTAACAAATTATCTCCAGGGCTTATCAAGCAAAAGAACAACAACAACGACACAGATCAAGACAGTAGGTATAGTGTGTTTCCATTTGATTATGCGTAGAAATTTTCTGGAATTATATACGAGAACCATTAATACTGTGTACCCATGGGAAACAGAAATGAGGTCTGAAATTGGAGGGACATGTAATTTTCATTATACACCTGTGGTTCCCAAACTGTGCACCAAGTTGCCCTGAGGCACTGGAGGATAATTTAAAAATTTAAGGCAAATAAAGTGATACTAGAAATCTGTTGTACATTGTGAAAACTACTGTCAAGTTAGTTCATAGTTTCAACATTATTTTATGATATATTCGTTTCAACGATGTTATATCTTTGCAAATTTGGGTTTTTGGCAGTTGCTATGACAAACTACCAAATGACCTTGGTGGGTCATCTAAAAGGTACCCCATTACAATTCAACTTATCTTCATCCTGAACTGACTGAAGAAGCCCTGCTAGTTTTGGTAAAAAGATCTAGAAGATATTATCATTACTTAACAAAGAAAACCTTCTCTAAACCCCCAGGCTGGAGCAGCTCAGTCTTTCTGGTTCATCCCCTTTGATTGAAAGTGCCTTCACTAGACTGACCAGGTTTCTTCATTCCTCTGTCCTCGGGCAGAAGCACTTCCTCTAAATATATCAAAGCCAACCACAGGAAACCAGGCATCATCGTCTGGCTCTTTTCTTCCCTTGAGAGTTGTGCACGAACCCTGGTTCCAGAGACTTGACTGAAGTCACCCATTAAGACTGTGGCTCAGCCAGGACTTCAAAGTAGGTTCTCTGGACTAAGTTCAGTGCTTTGTCCATTCCATGTCACCGCCTCCAATGTAAGTAAGAGCATGAGGGACTGAAGTTTCATACTTTGACTAACTTTAAACTTAGGAAGTTCAGCAGGTGTAATGTTAGTCTAATTGTGAGACTTCTCTAACCCTCAATTTCCTCACTTGTTTGATGGGGACGATAATAATATATACTCCACAGGATTTTGTGACGATTAAGTGAGATAATGTGGATAAAGCACTTAATGTAGGGCCTAGCTCAGGGTAAATTTTCCAGTAAATGTTGACCTTTACTCTTGGCTAAGAGCTTCATCTCTGGAGTCAGTAAGGCATGGTTTGAAGCTCAAGTTCTACCGCTCTTTAGATGTGTGACTTTGAGCTGGTTACTTAATCTCTCTGAGCCTCAGTTTCCTCATCTGTCTCATAGGATTGTTGTGAGGATGCAGTGAGATCATGCATGTAAAGCAGTGAGTACAGTGCCTTTCATAGAGGAAGTAATCAACACTGGATAGTGTTGCATGATTATTAATGGTGGGGGTACTAAGAGAAATTTGATGTGAGTTCCTTGTCTGGAACAATCTTGATTGTTTAATGGAGAAAGTCTGCCACTAAAACTTGTGTTTGGGGTCCTCCATATTCGATTTTTCCTCTTCTTCCCTCTTTTTTTTTTTCGGCCGCACCGCATGGTTTTTGGGATCTTAGTTCCCTGACCAGGGATTGAACCCGGGCCCTCAGCAGTGAGAACGCGGAGTCCTAACCACTGGACCGCCAGGGAAGTCCCCCTCTTCTTCCCTCTTGTACCCTCCATCCAATCCCATTCACAGATCCTTCCTTCATACTCAGATATAAAGGGTCAATAGCATAGAACATTGCTCTCAGTGAGATTTGCATTTTCCAAGGGACCAAAATCCTAAACTGGAAGAAGGAAGCCCTAATGGTGCAAGTCTCAGCCCTGCTTTAGAGCAGGGTTTTTCAATCTCAGCACTCTTAACATTTGGGGCTGGATAATTGTTGTAGGGGACTTTCCTATGCATTGTAGCATGTTTGATAGCATCTCTGGCTTCAACCCACTGGATGCCAATGGCACAACAACCCCCTTCTTAGTTATGACAGCTAAAAATATCTCTGGACATTGCCAAATGTCCCCTGGGAAGAAAAATTGCCCATAGTTAAGAACTGTTGGTTTAGAGGATTGTGTGGAGGAAGTGAGGCCTTTCAGGATATCTTAAAAAAAAAAAAAAATCACACCAGGGGTCATAAGTGTAAATGCCTTCTGGGGCCAGGCAGAGATGGAAATGCAAAAAATCAGAGGAGTATAACACAATAAGGAGTGGTGGGGCTTGTGGCATAAAAAGATCTCTGTGAGCCAAATGAAGCCCATGTGAGGATTGCAATGGGCTGCCAGTTTGGAGCCCCAGATGCAGGCTGTCCCTCAAGATGGCTTATGCGCTCTTATTTTGGGCTAGTGACTCCCCACCCCAGTTTCTGCTCTTTCCCCCCTTCTCTTCCTACCTTCAAAGTAAGGATGTCCCTAAATCATCAAGGCACATTGGGTCATCCTAAAACATAAAAATAATTTTAAATTCCAGTAAAACTTTGAAATGAACAAATTGCAAACACTATTCAGTCATTTGAAACTGCCAATATGTTAACTGGACAGGACAGTACCATGTAAGAATCGTAAAGGCAGGAAGGAAAATCCACCAAAGAACACCAGAAAAACAGAGATCAAACTGCTAACAGGGATTGTGTCTGGATGGATTTTTCCTCCTCATTTTTGCTTTCCCATATTAGACGAAAGGTTAATGTTACACCGGGAAAAGTCAACACTTGAAAGGAGAGCTGTAGGCCATCCAGTACTTGTCCGGGTGGGGAAGGTGTCATGAAATCAAATCAATGATACAGATTCCAGTGGCTAAGCCAGCCCTCGCCATCCCCGCACTGTCGGAGGTGTCCTGTCTGCTGCATAACCAGAGAACCTGGAATTCCCCGCATGTGGTTATTAACATTAATAATAATTGGAACACTGATCTCTGACTACCGCATTCTGTTCTCCAGTTGCTTTCTGCTGCTTTTTAATGATGCGCTTTTGCTTTTTCCCATGTACTCCGCATTATACACATGCTGTACCGCTCTACCTTCCCTCGATTTATGCATGTCTCTAGCAGATGGTTGGGCCAGTCCACCTCCGGTGGTGCTTGTTTAGCATAACAGAGCTCAACTCCTGGGGCCCCGCTCACAGGGTTTATCTTGCATTTCTGGATCCTGGTGGGGTAAACACACAGGGTTAAGGCCAGCACTTGCCATCTCTGACCTACCTTCACAGCAATTAGGGATGGGTTTTCCTTTTTGCTTTTCAAGAGTTGTTTTTCCTCTCTCCCTTTATTCCATCCCCACTCAATCCTTTCCCTTGGGCTTCCCTAGATTTCTATGAGACTTCCCATGGTGGCAATGGGGACAAGGAATTTTCCAGAAACAAAATGCCACGTTGAAAACCCAGGACCGGGAGTCCCTGCCTAACCTCTGTTGTTGGTGACTGAGTCCCGGCGAGGATTGGAGGATCGCCCCTCACTGGCCCGTTCCTCAGCCTTTTCCTTTTTAGAGAAAGGTGTGCTACCTCAACCGTGCAGTCTCCTTGGTGTGGTAGGACTTGAAGCACGTGAAGATATGAGCTATTATAGAAATTGGGATTGACTCTAATAGCACGCTTCCAGTCTCTTGAAGCCTGTGGAGTAGTTCAAGTCACCTCCCAGGAGCTTGGCCTTCTGGCTGCCTCAATTCAGAGGTACACTTCTCCCCACGCTCTTAGCACGTTGATTTTAAACTCCTGCTGGTCTCAGGAGTACTTATGGATGCTTCTTATGGCAAAACAAGCTTTATTTCTTTTCGTCTGATCTGTGTCCTAAGATCTTCTAGGCTTTTATGTGTGAAGGAAAAAAATCTCATGGTAAGGACACCTAAGGAGCTGAAGGTTGTCATTGTTCTAGGATGCTACAAGATTTGCCTTAACGACTTAAGATGCACACAGCTTGAGATGAGAGAGCTATAAACTGCCAGCCTGAAGTTGAGTGTAATATGTTATTTCCATGTGGATGGAAAAAATTGATTTCTAATTCATAAAGTGTATACCCAGATGCCAGTCATTACGTACTTTTCCAGTTTCAGCTTAAAAGTACTGTGAGCAGTGTATTTGCGGAGGGCAGAAAAGGGGAGTTGCTTTCTTCTCACCCCAGGTGAAGAAGGACAAAATGGAACTTTGTGGAGAGGAAGCCAAGAAAACAGTTGGGGTGGTGTGATTGTTGGGGGAGGAGCCTGGATAAATGGTGGTCTCCATATATTTTCAGGACGGCTCTTTTCTCTCCAGAGCTGGAGGAAAATCAATATCTTGTTTTCAGATGGGTAAATGGAGTCGTCTCTTTAAAGTGCCCCGGTCAGTTCACCACACGTCGGGCAGCTGCTGCTTTCCAGGCTGCCCTGCGATTCCCAGGCTAGGAGGATTGACAAGGCAATGATAAACTAACGTGCCCCCTCAGCTCTGGGTGTGCACCATTGTTCCCGCAGCTGAGACCCTCTGCTGCTATTTGCTTTCTCCCACATACATTATTCAACAGCCCAGGAAAAGGCCAAGAACCTCTTTCATTCAGGAATTCTGTATTAAAATAATCAATTTCAAACTGAAGCCGGGAAGGCCAGCTTGCTACAGGGAGAGCCTATTAATAAGCCACCAGTCTTTTCCATTTGCATTGAACTCATGCTGTATTGTGGTAATATGGGATTCTTTTTTTTTTTTTTCGGTTTCCTCCAAGAAACTAACCATCACATTGGTTCTCCTGCTCTTTCATACGGAGCATGTAGAAGAGCTTCTTCGTTTGATCCCATCATTAATAGAACACCAGAGGCCATATTTGTACCTGCTACCCTGTGCTGGCTAATTCTGATTTTGAAAGTACTTTAAAAAAGCCATTAACTCTCCATGAAATGGAGCACGAAGAAAAGTTTTCAAGTGTTTTGTTTTCCATTCATTGGCCTTACATTTCTTGTCTTGCCTCTCCTGCCCCCTGCCTCTAACCATCCCCCCACACGCAGGCACGCAGATACACACACAGAAGTTGTGCTATTCAAGCACCAAGCCAAAAAATTAGAAACCTTTCATACATACGTCAGGATAAGTTTTAAGTGCCTTCTTCCAGCAGCACCATGAAGTGCTCTCCCAAATGACTGAGCTTTTCTGGTTTGGTTAATAAAGGGTTAATCAGAAACTCCCTTTTTGTGGCTGGCTTATTGTCAAAATTCTTTCTAAGTTGACATTGGTCTTTTTTATGCATTTAAACAACTCAGGGACCAAAAGGTAACTATTAATAATCACCCTTATGTAATCAGTTCAACAAACATTTATTGAACACCAGTTGTGTATACAAGAAATCCTCAGGGCTTTAACTTGATTCCCCAAGTGTCGTGTGAAATATAGATTCTTAATAGGGTTGCCAGATTTAGCAAATAAAAATACAGGGCACTTAGTTTAATACAAATTTTGGAGCAATAAATAATTGTTTAAGTATGTTTCATGCAATATTTGGGACATACTTATACTAACAATATGCACTGTGTATCTGAAATTCAAATTTAGCTGGAAGTCCTATATTATATCTGGAAGCCCTGCTCTTGAAAGGAATTCTTGATGTGACCTTGAGGGTTTTGATGTTTGCTCTTTTCTACTTCCCCCTCACCTCCAAAGCTTAGAACAGAGAAATTGATTCACCAAAGGCTTAGTTATTAGGGTTCAAATGGATCAAAATTTTACTTTTCCATGTAAGGTGAAGCTTTTTCAACCAATTTAGAGGGACCCATTTTTCTTTTTTTTTGTTCAACAGGTGGCATAGATTTTTTTCAAATTTGTGTGATAAAATAAATTATTAAAAGTACTAAACTATTTAAAAGTAATTCTAAAATAACTCATAAAAATAAACACTGCTATCCCAGTAGTAGATTGATATCATAAAGAAAAGTTACTCAGAATAATTCACTGTCTGTCCTATACTGTGCCAAGGACTGCTAAGCATTAGACAGACAAAGCAGAGGCGAAGGCATCCGTGAAAGGGCCCAGGGCAGAATACTTGGTGAACAATAGCTACAGTGGTCCATCCCGGAGAATAGAGGACTCAGCCTAGATTTGCAAAGTAAGACAACTTAGAACTGCCAAAGCACATGGCTATTGTCTACAAGGATGAGTTCTGATTAATCCTTTATTAAGGGTGATCTAGGTGCCGAGGGAGCTGAGGCACAGTTACTGCCCTTCAGGAGCTCAAAGTAGGCTCACAAAAGGCGCACATAGCGCATACACGACAGAATAGATAAGTGTCAAGAGAGCAGATGTAACAGCAGCTACGCTTTATTAATAGGCGTGCTATGTGCCAGGCACTGTGCTAAGTGCCTTACATGCCTTGTTTCCTTTATCCTCATAATATCCTTTCTTTAAATTTAAAATTTTTCTTTTACGTTGGAGTACAGTTGATTTACAATGTTGTGTTAGTTTCAGGTGTACAGCAAAGTGCTTCAGTTATACATATACATACATCCATTCTGTTTCAGATTCTTTTCCCATATAGGTTATTACAGAGTATTGAGTAGAGTTCCCTGTGCTATACAGTAGGTTCTTGTTGATTATCTACTTTATATATAGTAGTGTGTTATCCTCATAGTATCCTTTTGAAGTCACCCATGTTCTTCTTTGAGGGTCTCAAAGGCGGGAGAGAACTCTGAAAATTTGGTCTTTCAATGCAGCAAGTATATGATTCTCTCTTCTGTACCATTTATCTAATTTGTCTACTCCAATGCTAAGAGTATGTTGATTTCATTAGAGTGTGGTGGCTTTTTAAAGTGTTTGGATATCTGGTGATACAGAATGATAATTTTGTTTTTTGAGGAAAAAGGTGATTTAATAAATGATAATACATCTAATACCTTTCAAGAGGAAAATTACATTGCATGGGCACTATCTTTCATCATATATTAAAATAAATTACAGATGAAGACTTAAATATAAACAAAATAGTAAAAACCTTGCAGGAAATTCCTGAAGACTACATATATAAGACAGGGGACAAGACTGGATACTCTCAGAATCCATAAAAGAAGAGATGGGCTTACTGGACATTATATGAATTAAACACTTCTGTATCGCAAAAGAACTGTAAACAAAGTCCACAGACAAATAATAGACTTAGCAATTGTTTGTAATGAAAAGGACAGACAGAAAGTATAGCTACAATATACAAAGAGCTCTTACAAATTAAGTAGAAGGGGACAAATACCCTAAAAGAAAAATCGGCAAAGGATGTAAAGAGACACACTCACACAATAGGAATGCAAAAGGCTAAGCAAACTTATGACAAGATGCTCAAATTCAGTAGTGGTCAAGGAGGCTCAACGTAAAGTGATAACAGCTTACACCCATCAAACAGGCAAATTTTTTTAAAAAAGTGATACTACCTCTTCCTGAACAAATATTGAAAGATCCTGCAAGGTGCTTTACTTCGGCAATCTTGCTCCTGAGAATATGTCCCATGGAAATAAAAGCACAATACACAAAAGTCTATATATAAGCATGTTTATTGCAGCAAATGCGCACACACACACAAATGAAAACAAAGAGAATGTTGTAAATAGTGAGGATGCTTGAATAAGTTGATAATACATCAAGGCATTGGCGTATTACACAGAACTCAAAAAGAATGAAAGGGAGCTCTACTGGGAATTTGGAAGGCTTTACATGAGAAATTGTTCAGTATGAAAACAAGATGCAAAAAGATGTGCTGAATATCTCATTTTACAAATAAAATATGTATTTTAAAGTGTGTGTAATTTGTATATAATTATTTGGCCATGAAGAAAAATACAAAATGATATGGATAGAGTTGTTGGTACAGGTTAGAAGGGTAGAGTAGAGAGGGAGATGGGGAGTAAAAGATGTGGGGAGAGGAGTGAGTCATGTAAAAAGGGGAAAATACAAAGATTGCACTAAAGAGAAACTCCATGTATGTGTGTATTCTTCTTTAAGAAAAATCTTTTCTGCAACATCTTTTCTGTGTAGCCGTAAAGGAGGTAATTATGAGGTTTATTGCTGGTGACTGCAGCTGTCAGCATGTGTGTAAGGCAAGCTCCCTTGCTGAGGAAGAACATTCCAGCCGCTGTGAAGTGGAACCTTCACTAGAGCGCGGAGGCCGTGGTTTTGCCCAAGACCACTAAAACTCAGAGGGTTCGTCAACTTTAAATAATGCTTTTCCAAGTCTAACTCCTAGTTAGCAAGACTCACTAGCTAAAATGGGAAGCTCTCCTGATGTCCCACTCATTGCAGTATAACCCATCTCTGGGTTGCCTCATGAATTATGAAATTGACTTGAGGGTTGTTCCTCTCTGCCTCTGTGCCAAAATCGCTCTGACTCCTAGCAATCTGGTTCCTCAAACTTCCTCTGGCTAACAACATCCCATCTCAGTGATATGCTTCTGGAAACTGTGTGGGCTGTCTTTTAAATAAAACTAAAGTAAGAGAATATACCCTGGAAGAGTTCTACGATATCTCTGCTGCATTTCTAATAAGGGGCTCGCAGTGGTTAATGGGAAACTTCCCACTTCCAGTTCCTACAGCCAAGGAGGAGGCTCATCGCACCAAAAAAAATCACTCCAATGCAAAGATGTACGATGCAGCCTTCTTCATCTCTCCAGGAAAAAAAAAAAAAATGACAAGAGCCTGAGCTGAGGCTTTGGCAGCGGGTGTGGAAAAGACAGTCCGCTTCTCAAAGCCAAGTGAGTATTTTGCAGGGGAACTTAGGTGGTACTATTTATAGAAACAGACAAGTCTGTAAGAAGAGTAGGTTTGGGGTGGTGAGAGGTCCACAAGTGCCCCATGCTAGGCATGGGGATGGTAGAGGTTGAGCAGGGACTTGGAAATTTGAGGCTTGAATTTAGGAGAGAGGTAAGGTCTGAGAGAGGTGGAGGAAGGAGAGCCAGGAAAAGATAAAGGTGTTGGTGAGAGGTGAGGGGGGAAGCTGGAAGTAGGAAGGGGCAGTGTCTGTTACCACAGCTATGGTTTCATGAAAGAGCTTGATGAGCACTGGCAAATGCAGCCTGGGGGTGGAGATGTTAAGGGCTGCTGGGAAGCATTTGGAGTAGGCAATTAGAAGTGGTGATTTGATTGATTTGAAAGGCAGATTGTGAAGGTTTAAGGAGTAGTTGGTAAAGAGGCAGAGGAAGTAAACGTAGACCACACTTAAAAGATGTTCTTGGTGGAAGGAGGGAGTGGCAGGGTTAAGTGAGAGTGATTTGGGTTCATTCTGTGTAAGGGCGGAGGAAAAGGAGCCCATGAGAAGGGAGAGAAACAGAGCTTTCAAAAGAAGATAGTTAGTGATGACCCTTGAAAAAGGTGGGGGTTAGGGGCCCTGCCCCCCCGCGCAGTCAAAAATCCACTTTACAGTGGACCCTCCTATCTGTGGTTCTGCATCTACAGAGCCAACCAACCATGGATCGTGTGGTACTGTAGGATGTGTTCATGGAAAAAAGTCCGTGTATAAGTGGACCTGCACAGTTCAAACCCATACTATTCAAGGGTCAACTGTAATTGACCTTGGCGACAATGGAAGTAAACCTAGGACAGGAGAAGGAATACAGGTTTCTTTAAGACTTGAAGGAAAGAGAGGAAAAAGGGGGTGAGTAGGTGGGCGGATAGATGGATGGATGCAGAGAAAAACATTAAAATTATGTTTGTGATTCTTTTAAATTATAAACATAACACATGTCTGTTTTAAAGAAGCTGGAAAGTGCAGAAAGTTAAAAAGATAAAAGTAACCTGTAGTCCCGTCGCTCAGGGATAACATTTGGTTCTATTTCCATCTATATTTTTTTTCTATGCAAATATTTACTTTTATCTTAAAAGTTGGGATCATAGGACTTCCCTGGTAGTGCAGTGGTTAAAAATCCGCCTGCCAATGCAGGGGACACAGGTTCGAGCCCTGGTCCAGGGAGACCCCACATGCTGTGGAGCAACTAAGCCTGTGCGCCACAACTACTGAGCCCGCGCACCGCAAGAAGAGAACCCACAGCAATGAGAAGCACGTGCATCACAACGAAGAGTAGCCCCCACTCTCTGCAACTAGAGAAAGCCCGCGCGCAGCAACGAAGACCCAACACAGCCAAAAATAAATAAATAAAAATAAATAAATTTTTAAAAATTGGGATTATAGTGTATAAATTTGAATGCCCTCTCTTTGATTTTTGCTTAATGTATTTGAGCATTTCCCCATTCCCATAGATATTCTTGGAAAACCCCACTATTAATCTGCACAATTGAAAGACACATTTGTTTAACTATTTTTGTCTTAGTGAGCAGTCCTGTGGTACGCGGTTTGTCAACATTATAAACACTAGCATTCTTAGGAAGGATTCCCAGAAGATAAATTCGCAAATAAAATTGTGAATTAAAACTATTCTAGGGCTTCCCTGGTGGCGCAGTGGTTGCGCGTCCGCCTGCCAATGCAGGGGAACCGGGTTCGCGCCCCGGTCTGGGAAGATCCCACGTGCCGCGGAGCGGCTGGGCCCGTGAGCCATGGCCAATGATCCTGCGCGTCCGGAGCCTGTGCCCCGCAACGGGAGAGGCCGCAACAGAAGGAGGCCCGCATACCACCAAAAAAAAAAAAAAAAAAAAAAAAAAAAAAAAAATATTCTATAGATTGCTTCCCAGGAAAGGTGTATCAGTGTATACTCCCAGCAGGAGGATTCAGTGTCACTGTTTCATCTCATCCTCGCCAAATGTGGACATTATAATAAAACACACACAAAAATGTCTTGTTATAATGAAACACAAAACAGTCTTTCTAATTACTAAGGAAAAACATTTTAATTTGTATTTCTATTATTACATATAGTGTTTAGCATTTTAAATATCTTGATTAGGCTTTATGTTTCATTTGTGTAGCATCTATTTATGGTCTTTTCCATTTTTTTTCTATTGGGTTGTACGTTTTCCCTACTCCTTTTTATGATCTCCTTACATAATCAGAATACCTGCCAACACTTTGTTATGCTGTTTCAAAAAAAAAAATCTTAGTTTTTAGTTGGTCTTTTAATATTGTTCATTGCATGTTTCACATACAGAAGTTTTCAATTTGAATATGGTTGACTCTATTATGTTTTTCTCTTTTTGTTTTTTTTCCTATTGCTTGTATGTTAATAAAGTCTTTCTCTAGCATCAAGATATTTTAAATATTCACTTTTAGTTTTATCTATGCATTTGTGCTTTCCTTTTCTCCACTAACTCTCTAAATCACAAAATTTTATTTTGGTGTGAAATACAAAGAAAGGATCCAACTTTATTTTACAATAGTTAACCAATTTACCCAACACCATTTGCACACTGCATTTCACTGTCTCTCTGATTTGGGGTACAACTTACTCATACTAAAAAGCATTTGAAGATATGACAGTTTTTCTGGGCTGCCTACTGCATTACTTTGATTTGTCTTTCAACTCTAGTTCTGGAACTGCACTGCTTTAATTAGTGTAGCTTTAAATTGTGTTTTAATATAAGAAGATAATTATTAGTTTCTCTAGCCCATTGCTTTGTAAATGAACTTAGAATCTCCCAAGTTCTACTTGCAAAAATCTTGCTGGAATGGTTATGGGAATAGCACTAAACTTGTAATTTACTATGGGAAAATAAACATCTTGGCACTGTGGTGTATGAGGCATCACATGGCTTTGGTGAAGTGCTCAGCCTTGGGAGTGCTTGAGTTCAATTTCTGGCATTGGTACTTCCTAGCTTTGTGGCTTTTAGAAAGTTACTTAATCTTTCTGTGCTCTAGTTTCTCTATCTGTAAAATGGGGATACTAATAGTACCTACTTCATAGGGTTTGTGTATAGATAAAGTACATTAACCCATGTAAAGAGGAGCTTAGAAGAGCACATGACACATAGTAAGCACTAAGTAAAAATTAAGTTTGGTGTCTTTCCATTTATTAAAGTATGTTGGGGCCCTTATGTAAAGTATGGGCAATCCTTTCTTTGCATGGTTGCAATATTCACGAATTTCAGTTACTATGATTTATTAGATAATATCAGTCCTCCAACAGCACAGTTGGAATTTCAGTCACCACGGTATATTAACTATGAGTAATTGCATAAAGTACAAACTTCGGTGCTATCTCTTCAGTCCACAAATTTACTACGTAAATAACGGAACGATTAGTGACCAACCACATCACTTTTTCAAAGTCTGTTGGTGATTGGCCACTGTGCAAAATGTGTAGTTGTGTTGCCTCTTTGTCTCTCAGTGATAAACTCCATAACAGTTTACGAAAATGGATAATCAAAAGAATGAATTGGCCAACAAAGATGAAAGTGCAGCAAAGAAACAAAAAGTGATAGTGCTAGAAGTGAAATTAGAATTGAATATAAATGAAGTTAAAGAAATAGCTAACCGGACTTCCCTGGTGGCGCAGTGGTTGAGAGTCCGCCTGCCGATGCAGGGGACGCGGGTTCGTGCCCCGGTCCGGGAAGATCGCGCATGCCGCGGAGCGGCTGGGCCCGTGAGCCATGGCCACTGAGCCTGCGCGTCCGGAGCCTGTGCTCCGCAACGGGAGAGGCCACAGCAATGAGAGGCCCGGTACCCCAAAAAAAAAAAAAAAAAAAAAAAAAAAGAAATAGCTAACCATGAGAATTTTGTCACTGCTGCATTTCTAGAGATCCTAGAAATGCGGTCCAAGGAATTTAGTGAGGGTGACATTATCTACATAAATGTTGTTATGAAAAGTTGTTGTGCTGAAAGGGATGAAGATGTCCCAGAGACAGTGATGCCAGTAAAAACCTACCCAGTGAAGGAACTCTTGGAGATATTTTATGACATTGAAAATGCAAAGGAAAAAATACTGAATGCTAATCCAGCACTTTAAAAGGAGTGTGATAATTCATCTAGGCATAGAAAATATGCTTGCATGCATTGTAAGTTATACGAGAAGAAGGCAAGCACTGTTAAAATGAACATTGGTAAGTTTTTATACAAAGTAATACAATGCTTTAATTCTCAATGTTTTTAATGTTTAAACGAGAGTGTACTAAGTAAATAATAATTTTATTATTTTTTCATTCCCCTGTATATTTATAATGGAATGGACAGTAAGAGAATTTTTAGTGTTTTGCCAAAATTTTTTAAAGGTCACAGAGCAATCGTAATTTTTCCCATTGATTATTAAGATTGGTTTGCGTGATTTCAGCATTTCTGGTCTTCTTTACAGTTACGTACCACCTTGCTTGTATTATCATTTTCTTCATATAGCCCATCTCCTACATACATTTCTTAAGATTATTCTTAGTTGTTTTAAATTTATTGTCGCTGCTGAGAATGGGATTCGTTTTTATTATTTTCTACCAAGATACTTCTGCTAGATAAGGAAGCTCTTGCTTTTTGTATATTGGCATCTGAATACTCTAAGTTCTTACTATTTCTAAGAGGTTCTCGGTTCATTTGGTGTCTGTCCCTGGGAATCGTGGCTCTAGATTTTACGTAGAACAGGCGTATTAAAAAACCAAAAAAGTCTTGTCTAATTCAGAGAGAGGGTTGCTTGTCCTCTTCTGCATCGGAGAGGGTCCTTGTTTCTGACGTCATAGCCCAGTAGGCTTGTTTCCAAAGCCATCTTGGTGGCATGGCACATTGCCCTAAGTTCAGACATCCAATAGTCACATACTCGCTGTGTGATCTAAAACCTGTGTGAACTAAACCTCACTGAGCCTGTTTTCTCCCTGGGAAGTGAAAATAATAGTATTTACTACATGAGATTATTAGAAGGATTAAGTGAGATATTGCATGTCAAACACCTCCCTGGGAGTTGGCACAAAGAACAAACTACGTCAAGTATATATGTCAAGTATTATTATGTCATCGTTATTTTGTAATATTTTTTATTGAGAAATAATTGACATATAACATTATATTAGTTTCAGGTGTAGAACATAATGACTCAATATATGTATATACTGCAAAATGATCACCACAGTAAGTCATTCATCACCACACATTCTTAGACAAATTTTTTTCTTCTGATGAGAACTTTTAAGATCTACTCTCTTAGCTTTCAAATATACAATCAGTATCATTAACTATAGTCACCATGCTGTATATTAGAACCCCAAAACTGACTCATCTTATAACTGGAAGTTTGTAACCTTTGAACATCTCTCCATTTCCCCCACCCCCTGCCCCTGGCACCCACCAATATACTCTCTGTTTCTGTGATCTCACCTATAAGTGAGATCATATGGTATTTGTCTTTATTCATCTGACATCTCATTTAGCATAATGTCCCCAAGTTTATCCATGTTTTTGTGAGTGGCAGGACTTCCTGCTATTATAGCTGAATAATATTCCATTGTGTATGTATATATATATGTACATGCCACATTTTCTTTATCTTTTATTATTGCACAAATAATTATTACTTAGGAGCAACTTCTTCCTTCCCAGCCCAGCTATGCTGCTTCGGAGCCCACCTATGCTTTGCTTAAGGACAGTTCTGCCAGGGCTATGGCAGATGTGGAGGCAAGTTGCTGGTTTTCAATCGCGCTGCATCTCTTTATCTCTCTGTGTTTTCTTATGTATTTAAATGAGGAAGGTGGCTTCTCTTTTAACCCCAAAGTCAATAAGATGAAGTTTTGAGCTGGAAAGAAGGGTGTGGCATGGATCTGTCTTCTCTGGTTCCTCCCTGATTTATTCGGTTTATGAGTCCTGTGAGCCCCGTCTCCAGAATCCACCATTGCCCTTCCCTTTCCGTTCCCATTGTCTTAACATCTGGACCTCAGCTTGCACTTGAACCTCTATAATAGCTTCTAAACGGATGTTTCTGCTTCTCCTCTATCACTGCCATTACTTAGAACTTGCACCGGGAAATTCCTTCTAAACCGCAGGAAAGAAAAATCATGTCTTTATTCATTAAGGACCCTGACCGCACCGTCTCAGCATTGCTAACACCATTAGCAGCTTCACCTCTAGACACACACACCCAGTCACTCCCCATTCCCCGAATATATTCTGTGCTTTTCTGCTTCCGTGCGTACTCACATCGTTTTTCCAGCCTACAGTGCTCTCCTCATCCCATGTCCAACTTTTAAAACCCTGCTCATTGTCGCATGCCATGCCTTCGTGAAACCCTTCTTGATTTTTCTTTTCCCACCCTCTCCCTCAGAAATCAGAGTGAATCTTTTCTTCTTCCGTGTTCCAGACGTACTTGCTTGTACTTTGTGTCTTTACACTGAATTTATCTTTCTTCTTAGAAGTAAAGTAGGTCTCTGTAAACTGAAATTTTCTCAAGCACAAGAGCCATGTCTTAAGCATCCGGTAGGCACTGGAGGACCTCCACATCATATTGTATCTGCCTGCTTGTCATTCACCCATCTCCCCACCAGCCCCCATGACAGGAGAAGGGTGAGAACCATATCTTGTTCACCACTGTATCCCAAGTGCCTGACTCAGAGCCTGGCACATAGTAGGTGCTCAATCAAAGCTTGTGGAATCAAAAATAGCTCTCCCATTTCCTTGACCCCTTTGACCTCATGATTTGGGCCTTTGGTCGACTTCATCAGCCACTGCTATCACTTGCAATTGCCTGCTCCCCCTCTTAGATCTTGAACTCTGAAATGCCTTCCAGTTACCAAAACTTTCCATCTTTTGCCGTGACTGATGGCCCCCTGACCTCTCCCTATTCTTGCAGTCAGTTCCCCTCAGACTTCCCTCACCTCCCTTCCCAGCTCAACATTCTGTTCAGTTCTTTTCAGAGCCCTGGCTAGGGTGGGGTCACCGGGGCACAGAAATTTAGAGGGCACCACATTTTTCTCCCACCACCTCTCTGGTCTCTGTTGGAAGCCTCGCCCTGGCCCCAGGCCAGCCCCATTGGCAGTCGCAGAGATGGATGGAGTGAGAGGCCCGAGGTCAAGGGCTGGGAGCGCACCAGCCAGGGGACCTTTTGTGCACAGGGCTACCCCTCCCCCTGCCAAGAGCAGCTTCCATTGAAGAGAAGGCGAGTTTCACGCTGCTTGCCCCGGGCGCCAAAAATGCGAGTTAGGGCTCGGGTTCTGTCTTCCTTTCCCTCGCCCCTTGACACTGTGCCAATCTAACGCTGCTTTCCCTGCTACAGCCAGCCCTGTCGCCGGGCTTCCGGGGACCACCACCAGGTCCAGCTGTCTGCCCTTGGTGGACGCTTGATGGCTGCTCAGCCATCTTTTTAACTACTATATGTTGATTCTTGGGGAATATTTGTATCGGGGGATATTTGTGTTGTAGGATGCATCACACACACACACACACACACACACACACACACACACACACAACCTGAGTCCGGGATATATAGGACTAACCGAAGAGGCAGCAAGTCTCTTCACCCCTCTAAGTCTCTGCTACCTCATCTGTAAAATGGCAGTGATAATAGTATCTACCTTATAGTGTTGTTCTGAGGAATAAAGTGCATAGCAGAGAGCCCAGTACATATAAGAAGCACTCAGTAGGTGTGAGTTCCTTTCCCTGAATTTTGAATTATTACCCTGCATTTACTCCTTCCAAGAGTGATGAGGATTAGATAAGGAAACTAGAATGCACCTGCTATGTAGATGTAATCAATGTTAGTTAAGACCAACTCCAGAGGTCAGGCAGCAGCTCTTCTCCCCTTAGTGTCCCCCACTGCACCTCCGCCCCCATCCCATCGGTGATCTGAAATGCTGAGGGGCTCCTAAGAGAATTTCCCTTTCAGGATCTAGATACTCAAAACTTTTTGAGCTGGTGCCAAGAATGTTCACTGCAATCAACTTTGTCTATCATAAAAAGGCCAGCCTTGGGTTTCAAATCCTGCCACTGTGTCGGTCCTCTCCTTGGGCGCAATGGGAGATTTAAGTGCAGTTGAAATCAAAGCCAGCTCTTCCTTTTTATCAGTGGGTTTTAAAAACTCAGGGACATTTTTATCCACGTTTTTGAAATTGCAACCAACTCTAAGGTCAGAGTTGCGAAAAGTGAGGCTGCTGTGAAGTCCTTTACTGACTTTTACCCAAATGTGTTTCTTCTTAATGTGCCTGTTCATTATATGTTGTTTCCAGCTGACTTACCCTTTAGAAAAGTCACAGCCACAGGAAATGCACACCCTGGAGGTGAATCAGGACCTACAATAGCACATCTCCTGCATACTTAGCCTCCAGTGGACTCACCACTCCACAGAAACTAAACCAAAGTCTCTATTTGCTACATCTGGAAATAGTTGATCACGTTTACATTTTGTTTATTTATTTTTTATTAGAAGAATTTTGTTTTAATGCTAGCTCATAGCATTTTCAGAGCAAAGTATCTTAATCTCAACGAGTCCAGTTTTCCAATTTTTTTCTCTTTTATGGTTTGTGTTGCTGGTGTCAAATATAAAAACCCCGGATCCCAAATATTTTCCTCTATGTGTTTTTTTTTTCTGAAAGTCATATATTTTGCACTTAAGTCTGTGACCCATTTTGAGTTAGCTTTTGTATAAGGTGTGAGGCTTAGGTCGAGGTTCATTCTTTTGCCTACAGACGTGTAGTTGCTTCAGCAACACTTGTTGAAAAGACTATATTATCTCCATTCAATTGCTTTTACACCTTTGTGAAACATCAGTTGGGCACATTGGTGTGAATCTATTCCTCATTTCCCTTTTCCGTTCCACTGATCTATGTGTCTGTCTTTCAGCCAATACCACACTGTCTAGATTACTGTAGGTAAAGAGTAACCCTTATTATCAGGTGGAATGATCCCTCCCACTTTTTTCCTCTCTTTCTTCAATAATGTTTTAGCTACTCTAGGGCCTGTAATTTTCCATATAGATTTTAGAATAAGCTTGTTTATGTCTACCAAAATCCTTGCTGGCATTTTGATAGGAATTGCATTAAACCTATAGATCAGTTAGGGAAGAATTGACATCTTGACTATGGTGAGTCTTCTAGTACATGAACACAATATATTCCTCCATTTATTTAGTTGTTCTTTGATTTCTTTCATCAATGTTTGGTTATTCTAAGCATACAACTCCTGTACATGTTTTGTTAGGTTTGTACCTATTTCATTTTCCTTAAAGTGATTGTAAATTACATGGGTTTTATTTTGATTTCCAGATGTTCATTGTTAGCATAAGGAATGCAGTTGATATTTATGTGTTTATCTTGTATCCTATGATCTTGATGAATTCATTTATAAGTTCTAGCAGTTTTTCTGTCAATTCCTTGGGATTATCTAATTATACAGTCATGTTGTCTGCAAATAGGGACAGTTTTATTTCTTCCTTTCCAATCTATAGTCCATGTATTGCTTTTTCTTGCCTGTTTCAGGGCTAGAACTTCTAGTACTATGTTGAATAAGAGTAGTGAAAGCTGCCATCATTGCTTTGTTTTGGATTTTAGGGGGAAAGCATTCAGCTTTTCACCATTATGAATGATGTTAGCTGTAGGTGTTTGTAGAAGCTCTTTATCAAGGTGAGGTGTTTTTCTTTTATTCTTAATTTGCTGAGAGTTTTTGTTTTTTAAATTATGACTGGTTGTTGAATTTTGTTAACTCCTTTTTTTCTGAACCAATTAACATGATCGTATGATTTTTCTTCTTTAGCCTGTTGATATGGAGGTTATGTTGATTGATTTTTAATTAATTGATTTTTGAATATTGAACCAGCCTTGGCTAAATAAATCCCATTGGGTCATTGTTTATAATTCTTTTTATACATTGCTGTATTCGAGTTGCTAATATTTTTTGAGGACTTGTAATCCAAATGCTTAAGAATTGGTCTGCAGTTTTCTTTTTGTCTTTTTCTTTTCTTTCTTTTTTTGGCACTGTGTCAGTTTGTGGTATCAAGGTAATACTTGCCCCAGAAAATGAGTTGGGAAGAGCTTCCTCTTCTATTTTCTGGAAGAATTTGTGTAAGATTGGTGTTAATTCTTTAAATGTTTGGTAGAATTCTCCAGTGAAATCATCTGAGCCTGGATATTTTCCTTTGGGGGGGAGTTTTAAATTACATATTCAATTTTCTTTAATGGTATAAGACCATTCAGGATGCCTATTTCAGCTTGGTTGAATTTTGGTAGCTTGTGGTTTTCAAGGAATTGTTTCTATTCTAAGCTGTGAAATTTATGAGCCTCAAGTTGCTTGTAGTGTTCGCTTATTTTTCCTCTAATGGATACATGCTCTGTAGTAATATCCACTGCTTCATGCCTGATATTGTTTATTTGTGTCTTCTTTCTTTTTATCTTTGTCAGTCTTTTACTGATTTTTTTCGAAGAACCAGTGCTTTGTTTCATTGATTTTCTCTACTGTTTTTCTTTTTTTCGGTTTTATTGATTTCTGCTTGCACCTTTATCATTTCCTTCCTTCCTTCTTCTTGCTTTGGGTTTATTTTGCTTTTCTTTTTCTAGTTTCTTGAGGTAGGAACTTAGATTATTGATTTGAGATTTTTCTTATTTTCTAATGTTAGCATTTAGTGCTATAAATTTCCCTTTTCACACTGCTATGGCTGAATCCCACATATTTTGACAGGTTGTATTTTCATTTTCATTCAGTTCTCTATATTTAAAAAAATTTTGAGACTTCTTCTTTGATCCGTGGATTCAGTTTGGTGTTTAATTTCCTAATGTTTGGAGATGATTTTGGTTGTCTTTCTGTTATTGATTTCTAGTTTGATCCCATTGTGGTCGGAGTACATACTCTGAATGATTTCAATTCTTTTAAATAGCTCATAGTGTTTGAAACTGTATGAAATAGCATTTTTCTATATTTGAGGCATTTGGGGAGCAGAGTACTTCATGAAGAGGTGCACAGTTCTTTTTGTTGGGGGACAGGAGGTTATCACTTCTTGAGTACTCCCTCACTGAGTGCTTTACAGACATAATTTCATCTAACCCTCTCAATAACACTCTGTGGTCACTACTATTATTAATTCCATTTTAAATATGGGAAACCTGAGGCCAGAGAGTTTAAGTGACTTGGCTGATTTCACTTGGCTAAGATGGGATTTGAATTTGGGTCCTTCCATCTCCAAAGCTCTTTCCACTAGAGAGTAACAGATGAAAAAACTGATGAGGACATGAGGAATGGAGCATACTATGGGACCATGTCCTAGAAAAGCAATCAGGCAACCAGTTATCCAATACCTCTCTTGTCATTGCTCCTCTGTGATGGTGTTTATGTACCGACATCTATTTGATATTTAATTTTTTTTTTCTAATCATGTCACTTTTATTTTTAAAATCCTTTAGTGGTTTCCCTTCATCTTTATTTTTTTATTTATTTTTTTATTTTTTTTTAACATCTTTATTGGAGTATAACTGTTTTACAATAGTGTGTTAGTTTCTCCTTTACAACAAAGTGAATCAGTTATACATAT
>NC_041234.1:110324492-110359298 GCF_002837175.3 Physeter macrocephalus
GGGGGGAGGGAGGGGCACGGATGCGGGGCGAGCCTGCGGCGGCAGGGGCCGGCGTGACGCTGCACCGGCCCGAGGCGCACCGCGCGTTCTCCTGGGGAAGCTGTCCCTGGATCCCGGGGCCCCGGCAGTGGCGGGCTGCACGAGCTCCTGGGAGGGGCGGTGTGGAGAGTGACCTGTGCTCGCACACAGGTCTCTTGGTGGCGGCAGCAGCAACCCGAGCATCCCACACCTGTCTCTGCTGTCCGCGCCGACAGCCGCGGCTCGCGCCCGTTTCTGGAGCTCCTTTAAGCGGCGCGCTTAAACCCCTTCCTAGCGCACCAGGAAGCAAAGAGGGAAGAAAAGGTCTCTTGCCTCTTTGGCAGCTCCAGACTTCTCCCGGACTCCCTCCCGGCTAGCCGTGGCGCACTAGCCCCTTCAGGCTGTTTTCACTCTGCCAACTCCAGACCTTTCCCTGGGATCCAACTGAAGCCCGAGGCTCAGCTCCCAGCCCCCTCCCGCCCCGGCGGGTGGGCAGACAAGCCTCTCGGGCTGGTGGGTGCCGGTCGGGACCGATCCTCTGTGCGGGAATCTCTCTGCTTTGCCCTCCGCACCCCGCTGCTGCGCTCTCCTCCGAGGCTCCGGAGCTTCCCCCTCCGCCACCCACAGTCTCCGCCCGCGAAGGGGCTTCTAGGGTGTGGGAACCTTTCCTCCTTCACGGCTCCCTCCCACTGGTGCAGGTCCCGTCCCTATTCTTTGTCTCTGTTTTTTCTTTTTTCTTTTGCCTACCCAGGTAGGTGGGGGGTTTCTTGCCTTTTGTGAGGTCTGAGGTCTTCTGCCAGCGTTCGGTGGGTGTTCTATAGGAGAAGTTCCACGTGTAGCTGTATTTCTGATGTATCTGTGAGGAGGAAGGTGATCTCCGCGTCTTACTCTTCCGCCATCTTGCCTGCTCTCCTGATATTTAATTTTAAAAGTCTTAATTCAGGAGCTTCCCTGGTGGCGCAGTGGCTGAGAGTCCGCCTGCCGATGCAGGGGACGCGGGTTCGTGCCCGGGTCCGGGAGGATCCCACATGCCGCGGAGCGGCTGGACCCGTGAGCCATGGCCCTGGGCCTGCGCGTCCAGAGCCTGCGCTCCGCAGCGGGAGAGGCCACAGCAGTGAGAGGCCCGCATACCGGCGGAAAAAAAGGAAAAAAAAGTCTTAATTCAGGTGATATGGATTTTCTCAGCCACACAATGTCAAATAATTGGTTTGACTAAAATTTCATTTCTTGACCTAAGTTTATGGAATAATGTTGAGTTTAATGGCAGAGTCACTTAAGATAGGTCTGCACCATTCAGGGATCTGAAAGTGTTTTCACCATCAAGCACTATACAAATATATGGAATTATTATTATGATAAAGGAGATGATACTAGTGTTTCTCTAGGAACCAAGGCCCCTGTCCATCATGTAGAACAAATAGTTTTGGCCTTGAGGCCACGGACCTCATGCGTAGGCTTCAGGGTTCTCTGAAATTGTATATAAACAATATGGGAAGGTATGTCTGGGGGAGGGAGACATATCATCTCCTTCCAAAAGATATTTGGAACTGACTAGCTGAATGGATGAATAAATGAAATTGGAATATCTGACCTTATGCTACAGGAAATAGCACAGTCACTGACCTGTGGATACTGAGGTGGCTCTGTCAGGTGTAGCCAACTTGGAGAGTGTTTCTTTTCTTATCCTCATGCTTGAATGGCCTATATGCTACTTCCTACCTGCACTGAGTGTAGCAAGAAGCATGTTCACGAGAGAGAGAGCGAGAGAGAGAGAGAGAAGTGTGTGTATACCTGGATAGGAAGCTTCAGGCATTTCACAGATGGAACAGTCTTCTTTAAGGTTCCGTTTTGAACGGGTCTGTAACACTAGCCAGTTAGGAACTAGGATAGCTAGCTTTGCAGAACTAACTAAGATGATTCTAACACTCTAAGTTGGAACAATTGAGGACACAGAGACTGTGAAATCTCTGTAATTAGCTTAAAAGTCTCCAAAGTCTTAATACTGTAAAACTGGTCTGGACCAAGTGACACATTGTAAGGGGTACAGAAGAAGCTCAATGAGTGACTCAGAACCCAGGTGACAAAAGAAGATTTAGGCAGAACTGGGAGAGATGTAACTTCTTTAGCTCCATTTGGCTAAGGCATTGCATAGCTCCAAAGATAGGAGGTATTGGAGATGACATTAGGGCTGACCAGTTGGTGTTTGTGAGGCTTGAGTGAGCCGAGCACCACTGCTAGACCTCGAGGGCCCGTTTATGTGGAATGTCTTGGAGCACGTGAAATGCAAGAGAAAAGAGTCGTGGTCCCAGAGGAAAACTGATACAAATATCTTTGTAGTATCAACCGTTGAGTCCGAGCAACTGTAAACTTGCCAAATAAAATACAGGGTGCCAATACTGCATGGGAAATACATATATTAAATATTATTTGTCGTTTATCTGATATTCAAATTTAACTGAGCATCCTGCATTTTTGTTTGCTGGCTCCAACAACCCTAGATGAGTGAGAAGTCATTTTCAGGAGATAAAGGAGCAGGCTATTGTTTCTCAGACTTTAACGTGCATACAAATCGCCTGAGAATTCAGCAGATTTGGGATGGGCCCAAGCACTCGTATTTCTAAAATGTTCCCAGGGACTTCCCTGGTGGCACAGTGGTTAAGAATCCACCTGCCAATGCAGGGGACACGGGTTCGATCCCTAGTCCAGGAAGATCCCACAGGCCACGGAGCAACGAAGCCCGTGTGCCACAGCTACTGAGCCTGCGCTCCAGAGCCCATGAGCCACAACTACTGAGCCCGCGTGCCGCAACTACTGAAGCCCACGTGCCTAGAGCCTGTGCTCCGCAACAAGAGAAGCCACCGCAATGAAGAGTAGCCCCTGCTCGCCGCAACTAGAGAAAGCCTGCGTGCAGCAACGAAGACCCAACGCAGCCAAAAATAAATAAAATTAAATAAAATGTTCCCAGGTGACGCCAATGCCACCGGCCACAGACCATACATTAAAGAGCAAGGGGTAACATAGTCATTTAGGTTAATGCTTCAGGCACCTTTCTGTTCCATAGTAAAAATTCCATCATTATCAGTTAACTCTTCTGTCATTACCCTAAGCCCCAAGTAAAAGAAAGTCTTCAACTATGCTGCAGATAGGTGTCTAGAGGTGTCTAGAGCAGGTGAAGCATTTGGGGTCCAAACTGGGTGGACCAAGCAAGCAGAAACTCTAACAGAATGGAGAATTAATAGGACTCCTTGCTCTAACCCAGTAGTTCCCAAATTGTCTGCACATTCCTATCATGTTTTAAAAAATTCCAGAGCCTAAGCCACACCCCCCCAAGAGTAATAAAATCTCAATCTTTGTGGGGTGGGTGGGTGGGAAATGAGCATTCGTATTTTTGAAGCTCCCCAGGTGATACTTACGTGCAAGACAAATTTGAAAACGACTGCTCTACTGCTGGTACTGCCAGTGAGAGAGCTTCGTCAAGAACAAAAACAGTTTTATAGTTCCAAAAAGTGAGCTGGTGTGGTAGAGCCAAGCATATGGGCCTAAGAAGCCTTCTTTGGCATAAAAGAAGCATAAACTCTCAAGTAGTTTGGAGAATAGCTACTTGTAAGGCCCTGTCTTGGATATTCTGATCAGAGATTTGTGGAAGCTCCAAGGCCTGATTTGGAATTGTCAAATTTCTGGCCCCTCTCAGACTACCTATTACTTTAAATTTTCCCTGTCACCAAACCTTCTACCTGACACTGAGTACAAATATTTGCAACTGTGGCAAACCATCTGCTGATGCTACTGGATGTGAAAGCATGTGAAAAAAAATTCAACACTGTGTAAACACAAGGTAATTATTATATTCTCCACTCTTGCTAAAACAAACAAAGACAAAAAGATAAAAAAACCATCCACCTTTGCTTTCTACAGCACTGGCCCTCAAATTTGGCTTCACATCGGGATTAATTGGGGAGCTGGAAAAATACTGATGCCTTGGTCCCACTCTCAGAGATTTTAATTTAATTGATATAAGGGGGGAATGGGCTTTTGGGTTTTTAAAAGATCCCTAGGTGATTCTAATGTTCAGAATGTTTGAGAACTACTGGGTAAAGCAATGGGCTTGGTCTTGTGTTCTCAGACCAGCAGTATCAACATAACCTGGGAACTTGCTGGAAATGCAAAATCTTCAGCCCCAGCCCAGGCCTAGCATCAGGAATCTCTGGGTGTGGTCTCAACAATCTGCTGGCTAACAAGTCTGAAACTTAGTTTTCTTTAAATTCATTCTTTAATTGTGAGCTAAATCTATGCCTTTTGTAACGCTCAAAACAGTGACACTGGCTTTGCAAGTCACCGTCAGGCTGAAGGGCATTTGGGCTGCGCGCTTTCCCTTCCTGATGATGGTGAATGTGCCCATCAGCTAGTAGCAGTGATGAGCCTTGGAAGGGAACTGCCTTTGGTCCCTCTACAATAGTGTGATGAACAGTGTTTGCTGTAACTGTGAACATGCTTCATTACTTGTTTGAACCAAGTCTGTTGAACCCCAAACTCTAGGATGGTAGCGACAGACCCCACGTGGATGGCTTTCTCATTTGAGTGGGGATGTGGCTCTGACTCTTGGCACATGGTCTTCGGGATTGTAATCTCGAAATCCTTTTCTCCCATCCAAGAGGCACACTTTTGGGAACTCCTTTTATCATGGGGTGGGTTGAAAGTCCCGTCTGTACGTGTTTTCTGTGCTAATCTGAGAGCTGGACTCAACCCCAGGACTTGGGTCACTTACACACAGAGATCTCATTGTGAGGGGGGAGGAAAATGGCAGCTCCTCAGCTGCACTTCGAAATTCTGCGTCAAAAAAAACCACTAAGTATTCATAAGCCTCTTATTTAATGAATGAATCCCTTTGTGTTTACATCCTTCACAACTCAGGGAACAAATAGGGTTTAGTTGCTAGAAAGTGAAAACTTCAAGCTCCTCAGAATGGGGGAAATAGTAGGCAGTTTAGATGAACAGTGGAAATGGCTCCATCCCAATTTCTTGGTACCTGCTCCTAAGGACATGCTAACCAATGCTTCATTTTTCAGTGTCTCCACCTCCTGTTTAGGGCATTATCCAAAAAGGGGTAACAGGATGCTTAGCAGCATAAATCTGTATTCAGCTGCTTATATGCTCACCTGGAAAAAAAAGCCAAGGGTTTCACAGTGGTTTGAAAGGAAAAAAGGAGGGAAGACTGAGTCACCATTCGGTAGTATAAGCATCCCTTTTTTAATTTAAACTAATTTAAATTGATTTCAGGTGAGCATATAACCAGCTGACTACAGATTTATGCTAAGAATATTTTTTCTTCTGGTCTAAGATTCTTTATTTTTTAATTAGAATTTAATTACCTGATGTGTTATATGTTCTTTATAATAAATACACATGGTCAAATTACTCTAAGAACAGAGCAGCTAGTGAGGTTTGGTAATTGCCAGTTGCCCACGAATGGCCTGACTACGTTCTGCCACATGCCTTCACCTCGCCCCCTCCTCTTTTATCTAAAATAGGTGTTTACTTCTCCAGAATGAGCAAACCATTGAGGAAGCATCTAAAGATCAAAGTCTTATCAGAATAGACTCAAAAGAAAATTTTGAGTTGACATGATTTCAAAATGGAAAGGGAATAAATTCATTCTTGGGTTTTCCCACTCATAAGGGTAATTTCAAGAAGCTCTTCAATACTAATTAGTAGGCTGTAAATTCAGTTCTATGCAATTATGATGAGCCAGTTTTTGGAGGATGAAAGAGCTAAGTTATTGTATTTTAGAATTACTCATCTAGAAGCCTGAATATTTTTGTATTTCCATATTTCTCGAGTAGCACTTAATTTAATCTTAGCCCCATTTCTTTCAATAAACCATTGTTGCATCTCGTAAGCAGCACAGCTTCTTCCTCTAACTCATCTCCCCGTGAAATTGGTTTAATGAAGCAGAAAGGTATGAAGCATTAGCAACAGTGGAATCCATGTGGTAGCACTTCATTTTTCAGAGGCACTCACATTTCCACCCTAATTTATAAAATCAGCACACAAATGATTTTTATCACGGCCATTACATCAGTATAAATTACTGCCTTTTCTGTAACACGGCAGTTAGTCAAACTGTTGAAATGATATCTATTAGTCAAGGGACGGGGCGGGAGGGCGGTGGGCAGGGAGAGGTAGGAAAGAGTTAGTGAAAATGAGGGCTGATGGTTGTCTTACAGAAACACTAATATTAATTTACCATAATGAACACCAATGGGGTATTTTGCAAACGTACAGATGAAAATTAAATGCACAAAGTGAAGCAAATGGGTCAATTTGTTCAGGACAAAGAAAAGGACCTTCAATAAACAAAACGGTGCTATATAGAGACCGACAGCGATGCAATTAGTCAGGCACTCCTCCTGGCCAGTGGGCAGGCCGCGGCCACCCTGGGCAGGGGCCATTGTTGTTCTCTCCCGCGTGGGTGTCTTCATTTATCTCATTGTAGGAACTGTCATCCAGGTTTTGTGCCCTGCAGCCTCGCCATGTCAAAGCCATCCTGCCAGAGCCTCCTTGGAGAGTACTGCCTACTGGCATCTCCTCCTTTCACCACTGCCACCTAGGTCGCCTGCCAGAACCTAGTGGCCCCCCTTTCAAGTTAGGCAAACCTCCGTCATCCGACCTCGCTAATTTGAACCTTGCAATCATTTGGGTGGGACTGGGTTCACGGTTCCCTTTACTCTCACTGTGAACAACAGTTTACCAAGCAAACAATTTACTAGTTTGACAGTTTCTTTTGGAGACGGTATGGATGGATGAGTTTAAACTTAAAAGAATAAATTGTTCACATAGTTCAGAAGCGACATTTAACCATAAACAATTTGTGTATAAAGTGAAAGTCATTCTTGTCCATTGAATGGCATGGTTGCTCTGGGTAGACTTCTGTGTTGTGAATTCTATGCAACAGTAATTATGCAATATTAAAGATGGAACCCTTCTTCATACTGGCTTCACTACCATTTACCAGTCTACTTTAGTGAGAATATGTAAAATCTTTATGGGCAGTTCTGAGTTCTATTGTTTATTCAGTAATTCATTCCATTAATGAATATTCATTGGGTATATGCTATGTGCCAGGGACCAACCAGGCTAGGTGCTTGGGCTCCAATGGCCAATGAGCCTTTTAGTGGAGAAAGCAATCACTGAACAAGTAATTCCAAGCAAGATTTATACGGTTCCTGAGGTTGGATGTAATTCCAAGCAAGATTTATATGGTTCCTGAGGTTGGTTGTAATTCCACATTGGTTTTTCTCAATTACCTCTCATTACCCTCAGCCAGAGTGTATTCAGGGAATACAAATTCATTGATCATAGGCAGTCACCATGTCTGTTTAGTCACCATGTCTAAAAACCAGATGCATATTGGTTTTTACCTGCCAGAACCCAGTGGCCCCCCACCAATCTTAATATTAGACAAGTCAAAATTAGTAATGTCTGGTATCAAATGTCCTAAAATAGAATCTAAAATCTTTTTGCTTTGGTTTATTTATTTTTGGGGGTAAGCACTATTTTCTTTTTAACCAAAATATAGTTAATTTACATTGTTGTGTTAGTTTCGAGCATACAGCAAAGTGATTCAGTTATATATATATACACACATATGTATATACATCTATTTACATATATACATATATATATAACTGAATCACTTTGCTGTACGCTCAAAACTAACACAACAATGTAGATACATACATATATATATATAAAATCTTTTTCAGATTCTTTTCCGTTATAAGTTATTACAAGGTTTTGAGTATAGTTCCCTGTGCTATACAGTACGTCCTTGTTGTTTACCGTTTTTATATATAGTAGTGTGTATGTGTTAATGCCAAACTTCTAATTTATCTCTCCCCCCACTGCCCTGCTATCCCCTTTGGTAACCATGAGTTTGTTTTCTATATCTATGAGTCTCTTTCTGTTTTGTAAATAAGTCCATTTGTATCATTTTAAAAATATTCCACATATAAATGACATTTGTGATATCATATGATATTCGTCTTTCTCTGTCTGTGTTACTTCCCTTAATATGATAATCGCAAGGTCCATCCATGTTGCTGCAAATGGCATTACGTATTTCCTTCTTTTTATGGCTGAGTAGTATTCCATTGTGTGTCTGTGTGTGTGTGTGTGTGTGTGTGTGTGTACATACCACATCTTCTTTATCCATTCATCCGTAGATGGACATTTAGGTTGCTTCCGTGTCTTGGCTATTGTAAATAGTGCTGCTATGAACATTGGAGTGCATGTATCTTTTTGAATTATGGTTTCCTCTGGATATATGACCAGGAATGGGATTGCTTGATAATATGGTAGTTCTATTTTTAGTTGCTTAAGGAACCTCCATACTGTTCTCCACAGCGGCTGTACCAATTTACATTCTCACCAACAGTGTAAGAGGGTTCCCTTTTCTCCACACTCTCTCTAGCATTTATTATTTGTAGGCTTTTTAATGATGGCCATTTTGACTGGTGTGAGGTGATACCTCATTGTAGTTTTGATTTGCATTTCTCTGATAATTAGCGATATTAAGCGTCTTTTCACGTGCCTGTTGGCCATCTGTATGTTTTCTTTGGAGAAATGTCTATTTAGGTCTTCTGCCCATTTTTTGACAGAGTTAATTTTTTTTATATTAAGCTGTATGAACTGTTTGTATATTTTGGAAATTAATCCCTTGTTGGTCGCATCATTTGTAAATATTTTCTCCCAGTCCATAGGTTGTCTTTATTTATGGTTTCCTTTGCTGTGCAAAAGCCTTTAAGTTTAATTAAGTCCCATTTGCTTGTTCTTGTTTTTATTTCCATTACTCTAGGAGACAGATCCAAAATAATATTGCTGTGATTTATGTCAAAGAGTGTTCTGCCTATGTTTTCCTCTAGGAGTTTTATAGTATTTAGTCTTACATTTATGTCTTTAATCCATTTTGAGTTTATTTCTGTATATGGTGTTAGAGAATGTTCTAATTTCATTCTTTTACATGTAGCTGTCCAGTTTTCCCTGAACCACCTATTGAAGAGACTGTCTTTTCTCCATTGTGTATTCTTGCCTTCTTTGTTGTAGATTAATTGACCATAAGTGCATGGGTTTATTTCTGGGCTTTCTATCCTGTTCCATTGATCTATATGTTTGTTTTTGTGCCAGTACCATACTGTTTTGATTACTGTCGCTTTGTAGTATAGTCTGTAGTCAGGGAGCATGATTCCTCCAGCTCTGTTCTTCTTTCTCAAGATTGTTTTGGCTATTCGGGGTATTTTGTGTTTCCATAAAAATTAAGAATTTTTTGCTCTAGTTCTGTGAAAAATGCCGTTGGTAACTTGATAGGGATTGCATTGAATCTGTAGATTGCCTTGGGTAGTATGGTCATTTTAACAATATTGATTCTTCCAATCCAAGAACACAGTATATCTTACCATCTGTTTGTGTCGTCTTCAATTTCTTTCATCAGTGTCTTATAGTTTTCCTAGTACAGGTCTTGTCACTCCATCATTAGATTTATTCTTTTTGATGTGGTTGTAAGTGGGATTGTTTTCTTAATTTCTCTTTCTGGTAGTTTGTTGTTAGTGTATAGAAATGCAACAGATTTCTGTATATTAATTTTATATCCAACAACTTTACCAGATTCTCTGATGAGCTCTAGTAGTTTTCTGGTAGCATCTTTAGGATTTTCTATGTATCACATTATGTCATCTGCAAACAGTGACATTTTTACTACTCCTTTTCCAATTTGGATTCCTTTTATTTCCTTTTCTTCTCTGATTGCTGTGACTAGGACTTCCAAAACTATGTTGAATAAAAGTGGCAAGAGTGGGCATTCTTATCTTGTTCCTTATCTTAGAGGAAATGCTTTCAGCTTTTCACTGTTGAGTATGACGTTAGCTGTGGGTTTGTCATATATGGCGTTTGTTATGTTGAGGTGTGTTCCCTCTATGCCCACTTTCTGAAGAGTTATTTTTTTATCATAAATGGATGTTGAATTTTATCAAAAGCTTTTTCTGCCTTGATTGAGATGATCATATGGTTTTTATTCTTCAGTTTGTTAATGTGGTGTATCACACTGATTGATTTGTGGATATTGTAAAATCCTTGCATCCCTGGTATAAATCCCCCTTGATCATGGTGTATGATCTTTTTAATGTATTGTTGGATTCAGTTGTCTAGTATTTTGTTGAGGATTTTTGCATCTATGTTCTTCCATGATATTGGCCTGTAATTTTCTTTTTTGTGTGATATCTTTGTCTGGTTCTGGTATCAGGGTAATGGTAACCTCGTGGAATGAGTTCAAAGGTGTCCCTTCCTCTGCAATTTTTTGGAATAGTCTGAGAAATACAGGTGTTAACACTTGTCTAAATGTTTGGTAGAATTCACCTGTGAAGCCATCTGGTCCTGGATTTTTTCTTGTTGGGAGTTTTTAAATTACTGGTTCAATTTCATTACTGGTAATTGGTCTGTTCATGTTTTCTTTTTCTTCCTAGTTCGGTCTTGGGAGAATGTACCTTTCTAAGAATTTGTCCATTTCTTCTAGGTTGTCCATTTTATTGACATATAGTTCCTCATAGTAGTGTCTTATGATCCTTTGTATTTCTGTGGTGTTGGCTGTAACTTCTTCTTTCTCATTTCAAATTTTATTGATGTGGGCCCTCTTCCTTTTTTTCTTGATGACTTTGGCTAAAGGTTTATCAATTTTGTTTATCCTTTCAAAGAACCAGCTTTGAAATTTGTTGATCTTTTCGATTGTTTTTTCAGTCTCTATTTCATTTATCCTCATTTTTTCTATATGATTGAAAAGACAAAATGATACTTAAAATGATAATTATATACTTTTGTTTATGGACATACATTCATGTAGATGTAATTTGTGACAATAACAATAAAAAGGTTGGAAGGAGCTGTAAAGGGGCAGAACTTTGCATACTGTTGAAAGGAAGTTTGTCTTAATTTAAACTTAATTGTTATAAAGTTAAGATATTAATTGTAGTCCCCAGGGTAGCTACTAAGAAAAAAAAAAAACCTAAAAAATATACAAAAAAATAACTGAGAGGGAATCAAAATGGTACACTAGAAAAAAAGTATTCACAGCAGAAATCAGTAATGGAGAAATTAAAGGAGTGAAAGAAGGTATAAGACATATGGAAAACAATTATTAAGATGGCAAAAGTTATCTCCTTACCTATCAGTAATTACTTTAGATAAAATGGTTTTTATATTCTCCAATTAAAAGGCAGACATTGGCAGAATGGATAAATACACATGGTCCAACTATCCATCTACAGAAGACTAAATTTAGATCCAAATACACAAATAGGTTGAAAGTAAAAGGAAGGGAAAAGATATTCTATGCAAATAGTAGCCAAAAGAGCTGGTGTGGCTATACTAATATCAGACAGAATAGACTTTAAGACAAAAAAAATTGTTACAAGAGATAAAGGATGACATTATATATTGATCAAAGGAGTAATCCATCAAGAAGATATAACAATTGTAAACATATATGAATTTAATAACAGAGCTCCAAACTACATGAAGGAAAAACTGACAGAATTGAAGGGAGCAGTAGACATTTGTACAATAATAGTTGGAAACTTAAATATCCCACTTCAAATAATGGATAGAACAAGTAGACAGAAGATGATAAAGAAGCAGGGGACTTGAAAAACATTATATAACTAATTAGACTTAACAGACATGTAGAACATATCACCTAACAAGAAGAGAATGCAAATTCTTCTCAAGTGCACAAGGAACATTCTCTAGGACAGACCATATGTTAAGCCACAAAACAAGTTTCAATAAATTTTTAAAAATTTAAATCATATAAAGAACCTAATCATAATGAAATGGAACTAGAAACAAATAACAGGAGGAAAACACAATTTTTTAATGTGGAAATTGAACAGCACACAGTTAAAAACAACCATCAAGTTAAAGAAGAAAATACAAGTGAAATTAGAAAATAGTTTGACATGAATGAGAACAAAAACACAATATCCTGACGTGTATGGGGTGCAAGAAATTAGTGCTCAGAGGGAAATTTATAGCTATAAATGTTTAGTTTATAAAAGAAGAAAGATCCCAAGCTAATAACCTAACTTTGCACCTTAAGGAACTAGAAAAAGAAGAGCAAACTAAATAAAAAGCTACCAGAAGGAAGGAAATAGTAAAGATTACAGTGGAGATGATTAAAATAGAGAATAGAAAAACAATAGATAGAATCAGTTAAACAAAAAGTTGGTGTTTTGAAAAGATCAACAAAACTGGCAGACCTTTAGCTAGACTAACCAGGAAAATAAGAGAGAAGACTCAAATTACTAAAATCATAAATGAAAGTGGCATTATTACTGTAGACCTTGCAGAAACAGAAAGGATTATAAGAGAATACTGTGAACAGTTGTATGCCAACAAATTAGATAACCTATATGAAATGGACAAATTCCTAGTTGCACACAAACTACCAAAACTGACTTCAGAATAAATACAAAATTATAAGTGAAAGACTTATGACAAGTAAAGAGATTGAATCAGTAAACAACATCTCAACAAAGAAAGGCCCAGGACCAAATGGCTCTTGGTGAATTCTACCAAACATTGAAAGAAAAATTAACATCAGTCCTTCTCAAACTCTTTTAAAAAATAGGTGAGGGGCTGAAACTTCCTAACTCATTCTATGAAGCCAGCATTACCCTGATACCAAAGCCATACAAAGACTGCACAAGAGAAGAAAACTATGTACCAATATCCCTTGTGAATATAGATGCAAAAATCCTCAACATAATACCAGCAAACTGAATCCAGCAGCATCTTAAAAAGATTATACTCCATAACCAGGTGGGATTTATCTTAAGAATGCCAGGATGCTTCAACATATGAAAATCATTCAATGTAATACAAGACATTAATAGACACAGGAAAAAAAAAATCATGCCTCAATTAACACAGAAAAGTCATTTGACAAAACTCATCATCCTTTCATGATAAAAACACTTACAAACAAGAAACAGAGGGAAGTTCCTCAACATGATAGTGGCCCTATATGAAAAACTCATAGCTCATATAATGTTCAATGGTGAAAGACTGAAAACTTTTCCCCTAAGGAACAAGAGAAGGATGCCCACTATCACCTCTTCTGTTCAACATTGTACTGGAAGCTTTAGCTCAGGCAATTAGGCAGGGAAAGAAAAAAACAAACGATCTCCAAATTGGAAAGGAAGGAATGAAACTCAATTTTCAGATGATATGATGTTACATATTTAAAAATCCTATAGCGAGGGTGGGAGGGAGGGAGACGCAAGAGGGAAGAGGTATGGGAACACATGTATATGTATAACTGATTCACTTTGTTGTAAAGCAGAAACTAGCACACCATTGTAAAGCAATTATACTCCAATAAAGATGTTAAAAAATTAAAAAAATAAAAATCCTAAAGAATCCACGACATATTAAAGCTAATAAATGAATTCAACAAAGTTATAGTATACAAAATCAACATCCCAAAATATGTTGAATTTCTATACACTAGCAATTAACAATCTTAAAATGAAATTATGAAGACAATTCTATTTACAATAGCATCAAAAAGAATAAAATAATTTGCAGTAAATTTAACAAAAGAAGTGTAAAGCTTATACTCTAAAAAGTATAAAAAAATTTGAAATAAATTATGAAGACCTAAATAAATGGAAAGATGCCCATGTTCATGGACTGGTAGATGTAATACTGTTAAAATGACAATATTATCCAAGCTGATCTGCAGATTCAATGCAATCCCTATCAAAATCTCGATGACCTTTTTATTTACAGAAATGGAAAAGTAGATTCTGAAAGTCATGTGGAATTTCAAGGGACCCCAAATATTCAAAACAATCCTGAAAAACAAAACTAACATTGGATGACTCAAACTTTCCAATTTGAAAACTTAACACAAAGCTGCAGTAATCAAAGCAGTGTGGTACTGGCAAAGGGATAGACATATAGATCAGTGGAATAGAATTGAGTCCAGAAATAGATTCATACATCTATTGTCAATTGATTTTCGACAAGGGTGCTAAGACCATTCAATTAGGAAAGAATAGTCTTTTCAACAAATGGTGCCTGAACAACTGAATAGCCACGTGCAAACGATTGAAGTTGGACCCCTAGTTCACAATATATACAAAAATTAAGTCAAAATGGGTCAAAGACCTAAATGTAAGAACTAATGGTATAAAACTCCTAGAAGAAAACATAGGGGTAGATCTTCATGACATTGGATTTGGCAATGGATCCTTAGATATGCCATCAAAACACAAGCAACAAAGAAAAAAATAGATAAAATGGAATTCTTCAAAATTAGAAACACTTTGTGCTTCAGAGGCACGATCAAGGTAGTGAAAAGACAAACTACAGAATAGGAGAAAATATTTGCAAATCATATATCTATTAAGGGTCTAGTATCCATAATATATAAAGGACTCTTTCAACTCAATAACAAAAAGACAACCTGATTAAAGAGTAGTCAAGGACTTAAATAGGCATTTATCCAAGGAATATAAATAAATGGCCAACAAGCTTGTGGTGGGAATGTAAAACAGTGCTTTGGAAAACATTTTGGCCAGTTCTCCAAAATGTTACACATAGAATTCCCATATGAACCAGTAATTCCACTATATACCCAAAAGAATTGAAAACAGATATTTAAACAAATACATGCATATGAATGTTCATATTAGCACTATTCACATTAGCCTCAAGATGGAAAAATGACAATAAATATCTATCAACTGATGAATGGATAGCCAAAATGTGGTATATCTGTACAATGGAATATTATTCTGCCATAAAAAGCAATGACGTACTATACATCCTACAACATGGATGAACCTTAAAAATATGCTAAGCGAAAGAAAGCAAACAAAAGGTCATTATATTATATGATTCAATTTATATGAAATATCTAGAATCAGCAAATCTAAGAAACAAAAAGCAGATTAGTTGTTTCTGGTGGGGTAGGGGGAGGGAGAATGGGAGGTAACTGCTTAATGGGTATGGAGTTATGGAGTTTTCTTTTGGGGAGATGGAAATATTTTGGAATTAGATAGAGGTGATGGTTGCACAACACTGGGAATGTAGCAAACACCTTTGAATTGCACACTTAAAATGATAAATTTTATGTGACACAATTTTTACATCAATTTAAAAAGTGATCACTCTAGGTGCCATGAGGAGAATGGATTTGAAAATAGCATGAATGGAGATGAGACCAGTTAGAGGGCTATCACAGTGGTCCAGATGAGAGATGACGGTGGCCTGAATTAAGGTACTGGCAGTAAGGATGAAGAGAGGCAAATTAATTCAAGTTATTTAGGAACCAGTGTGTATAGAACTTGGTAGCCAACAAGATGAAGAGTGTATGACAGGCATTGAAGATATCTCCAAAATTTTGAGGCTGGATTCCTAGGCAAATCGCAACACCATTGGGATTAAAACCCATTTTACAGATGCAAAACTGGAGAAGCCATTGGCTTGCCTACTGTCACACAGTGAGCCATCAAAGGAGATATGCCAGTGCTGCTCTCCTGCACTCCTGACTTCTGCATATGATACAGAAAATATGAGTAGCGACTTAAAAAAATCACTTGAATATTTTCAAATAACTGCATAATTGGTTTCTTATTTGCCTTCATTTTATGTATTTTATTTTTTAAATTGAAGTCTAGTAGATTTACAATGCTGTGCCAATCTCTGCTGTACAGCAAAGTGACTCAGTTATACACATACAGACATTCTTTTTTTTATATTCTTTTCGATTATGGTTTATCCCAGGAGATTGGATACAGTTCCCTGTGCTATACAGTAGGACCTTGTTGTTTATCCATTCTAAATGTGATCGTTTGCATCTACCAACCCCAAACTTCCAGTCCTTCCCTCTCCCTCCCCCTCTCCCCCTTGGCAACCACAAGTCTGATCTCTATGTCTGTGGGTCTGTTTCTGTTTTGTAGATAGGTTCATTTGTGCCAGATTTTAGATTCCAAATATAAATGATATCATATGGTATTTGTCTTTCTCTTTCTGACTTACTTCACTTAGTGTGATAATCTCTAGTTGCATTATTTGCCTTCATCACTGTAAAGGACAGTATCAAGAAGCTTTTCTCCTATGTTTCCTTCTAGGAATTTTACTGTTTCAGGTCTTAAGTTTTTTGGGTTTTTAATTTTTTTTGAATTTTATTTTTATACAGCAGGTTCTTATCAGTTATCTATTTTTTACATATTAGTGTATACATGTCAATCCCAATCTCCCATTTCATCCCGCCACCCCACTCACCCGCTTACCCGCCTTGGTGTCCATATGTTTCTTCTCTGCATCTGTGTCTCTATTTCTGCCTTGCAAACTGGTTCATCTGTACCATTTTTCTAGATTCCACATATATGCGTTAATACGTAATATTTGTTTTTCTCTTTCTGACTTACTTCACTCTGTATGACAGTCTCTAGATCCAACCACGTCTCTACAAATGACCCAGTTTCTTTCCTTTTTATGGCTGAGTAATAATCCATTGTATATATGTACCACATCTTCTTTATCCATTTGTCTGTCGATGGGCATTTAGGTTGCTTCCATGACCTGGCTATTGTAAATAGTGCTGCAATGAACACTGGGGTGCATGTATCTTTTCGAAGTATGTTTTCTCTGGATATATGCCCAGGAGTGGTATTGCTGGGTCGTATGGTGGTTCTATTTTTAGTTTTTTAAGGAACCTCCAATTTAGGTCTTCTGCCTATTTTTAGATTGGGTTGCCTTCATTTTAATACCTGTATTTGGAATGATAAAGTTTTAGACATGACCATATTCTGATGTAACTCTGTCTCTCCTCTCTGAGCCCCCAGTGTCTGCCACCTCTCTTTATAATGTTTTCTATCCAATACTGACAACATTGAAGGGCCCTTCTCTTATTGACCTTCCTCCTTCCACCAACACAACCCAGGAACATACTGTAGCCCCTCCTCTCTCTGAAGCAGTATAGTTGTAAGGGACTGAATTTCTGCAGCCTGAAGCCTTCTGGTGTTGAGATGGAGATGAGCCACTCAGAGCACCCCAAATATAAGGATGAGTAGAAGAGGCTTTGGGCTTGGGGTTGGGGGCTGGGCAGGAGGAAGGAGACAAAGCAGTGGCCCTATCACAGGGGAACCTCAGTCCTGAGTGGCAGGAGGCAGTCGGGGTGGGGGCACAGCAGAACCTCAGCTGCTGGAGAGGAAGAGCCAGGACCTTTTGTCTCATAATGTATGGAAGAGTGTGTGCATGTATGTGATGATGATGATTAAATGGTACACGGTATCAGCGAAAATTGTTAGTACGGATGCTGATTAGGGATGCTGAAGGACTAATAGTATGGAAGGAAACAGGAAAAATTGGTCTGAGTGTGGAAAAGTAATACTAATTACAATCATTTATGCATACTGCTTACCATTTATGACTAATTACCACCCAACACAATAACCATTAGGTATATCATTAAATATGTGTCAGATTAACTTTGTTGTCAGTTTTATTTGTGATTAGAACGGTAAACTCTGCATGTATGCTTGTGCTTAATAGTTTGTTGCTCATGCAAGCACGGCTGTCAGCTCACAATTTGAAGAAAACATTATGTTAAGGGCTGGAGCGTGGCAGGCTTTGAATTCCGGGCTAAGTAGATTGTAGTTAATTTAGGAGGCAATGGGGAGCCCTTAACAGAATAATCAACAGGGAAGATACATGATCAGTGCTGTACTTTAGGAATAACAGACTGGCAGGGCTGGAATATTCCTTAGAGATTACTCACCCAATGGTCGCCAGCCAGGGGGCACTGGCAACTACACTGGAAGTTCTGGAGCGATTGTAAGATTACAGGGAACTATACTCAATATTTTGTAATGACCTATAAGGGAAAAGAATCTGAAAAAGAATACATATATATATATGCATAACTGAATCACTTTGATGTACACCTGAAACTAACACAACATTGGAAATCAACTTTACTTCAATAAAAAAATAAAATTAAAAAAAAGATTTCAGAAAGATTAAAGGGAACCATGTACTTCTCCATAATAAAGTTGTGCAGATCAACTACAGTATCAATATTATTTGTTGTAGGCTAGAATCAGTCAAACTGGGACACTGATCAAAAGCATTGATTGGCAGTTATGAAAGTCTGATGAATTTTTTTTTTTTTTTTTTTTTTTTTTTGCGGAACGCGGGCCTCTCACTGCTGTGGCCTCTCCCGTTGCGGAGCACAGGCTCCGGACGCGCAGGCTCAGCGGCCATGGCTCACGGGCCCAGCCGCTCCGCGGCATGTGGGATCTATGCGGGACCCTTCCAGACCGGGGCACGAGCCCGTGTTCCCTGCATCGGCAGGCGGACCCCCAACCACTGCGCCACCAGGGAAGCCCTAGTTGTTTCTTAACACGTGAAAATTTTAACATTAGAAAAAATTTTCTAATCATGGGCTCCCCAGGTTAAAAACGAAACGAAAGGGGTCTTGGGTGGTGAAACAGTTAGGAGCCTCTATTATAATCCAACCAATCCTTTCATTTACAGATGGGGAAACAGAGGCTAGAGATGGATGGAACTTGCCTTAGAGGAAGATGGATAAATGGATTGGACACTACATGTGGAAGGTGGGTAAGACTAGAGACCACAAAACCAATTCAGTAACAAATTGAGGTGCCTAAATTAGGGTGGTAGAAATTGATCTGCAAAGGAGAATGGCAGATGGGAGAGAATGAAAAAGCAGTGCCAGACAGGACCACTGGTTGGATGTGGGCAGAGAAGAAGAGAAAAGTTGAGGGGAAGTCTGAAATCCCCAGCGTGCCTGAATGGGGCAATGATAGCATCATTAGCATAAATATAAAATTCTGGAGGAGGAATTGGTTTGGTAGTAGGGGGGAATCATATGTTTGGTTTTAGACATTTTGAGCATAACTTGTAGTGTTGCATATTCAAAAAGAGAATGGCAATAGAAATTAGAAACATTTGGCCTTAAATCCTGACTTCTTTACACTGTGTGGCCTTTGGTAAGGAGTTTTTCCTTTCTCTCAACTTCCTCATCTGTAGATCTATGGTGATGATATCTGCCTTATTAGTGAGAAGATTAAATGGGAGAATGTATAAGTACCTCGCATAATATCTAGCAAGTGGCAGGCAAGTGCTTATTACTCTTCCCTGGAGGAAGTATGGAGGTAGAAATGTTTAAGAAGAGGCAGTTAAGAAATAAGGGAGAATTCAAGAGAAATGTCAGATCCCAAGCTATATTTTTAGGATGTAACTGCAAAACACTGATAGTACTTTCCCAGGGTTTCTGGGAGGATGAAGTTACTGGAACAGAATACAGGAGAAGCCACACTTGCTGAGAATTTGGGAAGGAATCTGGCAAAATAACTTGAAGGAATAGACAGAGGGGGTTAGAGAACATACTGTCAATGAAGCCAAGGGAGGCAAAATAATTTGAAAGTGGAAGGTTTGGTCCATGGGGTCAAATGCAGTAAAATGGTCTAGAAAATGAAGACAGAGATGAGGCCGTTTTGGAGGTCACTTTTAGGGAAAGCAGCGAACTAGGGATGAATTAAATAAGAAGGTGGAACAGCAGAGGCAGTAAAGAAAAGGTGACTCTTTCAACATGGCTCTTGAAACAAGAGGGATGGGGTGACAGTAGCTCGGAAGGCTAGCAACTATAAGGGAAGATTATTTCAGGCTGCTTAAAACCTGAGCATGTTGTATGCTAAGGGAATAATTCCACTGGAGAGGAATAGACTGGTATGGCAGAAGAGAGAGGTTATATTTGTGAAAGAGGTTCTATTAAGATATGCATGCGCAGCCCCAGGCTATGGTCACTCTAAAGATGTACTTGGGGATGACCTAATGCTTGAGCTGGGAGAAGTCACCTGAGGTCAAACTAGAAGCAAGCAATCCCACTGGAGCTGTTCGCGTAGACCTGTGAACAAACCACCCCAAGTAAGGAGCTAATCTTCTCGGTGTGCATGATACATGACATAATTTAAAGACTCTGAACTCTGAGTATGGTTTCCCAAAGCAGGGGGCTCAAATTTCTGTCCCTTAGGACTTTTTGATGCAACTATCAGGCATTAATGACTTAACAGTCACTAAAATTAAACCTATTCTCTTTAAAGTATGGAATAAGACTTGGAGGTCTACTATTCCTACTTGACATTTTTCTGAACATACTGGCTAATGTTAACTAGACAATAAGAGATTAAAAAAAATTGGAATGGCAGTGTGAAGAGCTTGGCAGACATTCTCCCCAGCAAAACAACCATTTAATGGGTGAAAACTGTTTTTTTAATAAACACACACACAGACATTTAAAGTCTCTGGAAATTGTCTCAAGACATAAAGAACATGGAGAAACATTTATTCAAGAAAACCTACTAAATCTTGGTAAGAACAATGAGAGACTGTGGCATTTAAGCCAAACATGCTCCCATCCTCTACCCTATCCCAGGTCAGTGATGGGAGTTGTGGCTAAGAAGAGGGCTCCCTCTGCTCCAGTTCCTAGTCTAGGACTACTATTTCACAATTGAATAGGCAGGCTGGTAGCATCCCTCATTCCCCTGACCCCATGTTGCAGAACCACTATTCAGGGTGGTACAGCTAAGAGGACTGGTGCTCCCTTCTACTCAGCTTTCATTTGTAGGGCAAGGGCTCTGCCCCAATCATGACAGGCTGAGAATACTGAGATTCCAATCTCTCCTGCCCCAGCTCACTCAGAGGTTATAGGTTCCATGCTTGGAGGGCAAGCAGACAAAAGAGATCAGGGGCTGTTATCTCTCCTACACTACCTGCTTGTAGAAAATGGGTGTCATTCAGAGAGAAACAGACCACTGACCCACCCTCCAGCTCCAGTGGGATGGTGTGGAGGTTCTGCCCAGCGAGAGAGGCAGACTGTAAGGATGAAGGACTCTGAAACTCTGGCAGAAGGTGTTATTTAAAACAATGGCAATCTTGGTAGCAAGCTCTTAAGAGAGGGCTGGTAGCTCTGTGAGACTAGTAGCAACAAGTGAAGCTGCCTAGAACTTAAACACAGAATCAGGAAGAGAGATAATAAGAACCCTACTAGGATCACACTCATCCCTGGTGGCCCAAAAGGCTGTGTGCATGCCCTAGGCTGCACCTACTCAGGAGCAATCAGAGCAGGGCATGCAGCAGACTTGAAAACATTCCTCCAGTTGCACACAGACCCATCAACCCAGAGTGGAAGCCTCACTGGTACAAGAGGATTAAGCACAACCTCTGATGAAACACTGGCTGAAAAATAAGCTCTAGTGGCCCAGGGGCAAATCCTAGGAGGCACGAGGGGATTTTTCTTCGGTATTCACTTGTGAGAACCTAGTAGAGCTCCAGGAGGTAAAACTCCAGAAAGTGTGGGAATTCCACCCCTCCCCCCATGACTGGGTCCTATGGAGTTTTTAACTTTCAGAGTTGCTCACACTGAGCCTCCAGCAATCCATCAATTACAAGTTCAGGTTTTCTTACTCCACATTGGTTCCCATGGAGGTTTCTTCTCCATTAAGTTGTGAGTCTCTGCATTCACCTGTTGCTTTCTCCAGTTTGGGGGGCAGTGGTTTGCCCTGTGACTTCACTTATCTTACAGATCTAAAAAAAGTTGTTGATTTTTCAGTTTGTTCAGCTTTTTACTTGTTGTTAGGACAGAGTGGCAACTCCCAAGCTTCTTACATGCCAGACCAGAATCCAGGACAATCTTTATCTTTTAATTGGTATATTTGGGCCATTTACATTTAAGATAACTATTAATATGTTAGAACTGTGTCTGTCCCTTTCGGTTTATTTCCTCTGGTTCTTGTTCCTCTTTTTTCTAACTTCTTGTGAGATTCTTGAACACTTTTTAGGATTATTTCTTGATTCATTTAAAGATTTTTAGAGCCTGTCTCTTTTTGTAGTTTTCTTAGTGGTCACTCTGGATACTAAAATATACTTTTGTGGCTATTGCAGTTTCCAGATACCAACATTTTACTACTTTGGGTATATATCCAAAGGAACTGAAATCAGGATCTCATAAAGGTATCGGCACTCCTATGTTCATTGCAGCATTATTCACATAGCCAAGATATTAAAACAATCTAAGTGTCTCTTGACAGATGAATGGATGAAGAAAATGTAGTATATATACAATAGAATATCATTCAGCCATTATAAAGAATGAAATTCTACTATCTGTGACAACATGGGTGGAACTTGAGGGCATTATTTCTTTTCTTAAATTGAAATATAGTTGATTTACAGTATTGTGTTAGTTTCAGGTGTACAGCAAAGTGATTTGGTTATATATATATATATATATATTCTTTTTAAAAATTATTTTCCATTATAGGTTATTACAAGATATTGAATATAGTTCCCTGTGCTATACAGTAAATACTTGTTGTTTATCTATTTTATATATGTAGTATGTATATGTTAATCCCATACTCCTAATTTATCCCTCTCCCCTCCCCTTTTGTAACCTTGTTTTCTATATCTGTGAGTCTGTTTCTGTTTTGTAGATAAGTTCATTTGTGTCATAGTTTAGATTCCACATATAAGTGATATCATATGATATTTGTCTTTGTCTGACTTACTTCACTTAGTATGACAATCTCTAAGCCCATCCATGTTGCTGCAAATGGCATTATTTTGTTCTTTTTTATGGCTGAGTAATATTCTGTTGTATATATGTACCACATCTTCTTTATTCATTCATCTGTCAATGGACATTTAGGTTGCTTCCATGTCTTGGCTACTACAAATAGTGCTGCAATGAACACTGGGGCTGCATGTATCTTTTTGAATTAGACTAGGGGTCCCCAACCCCTGGGCTATGGACTGGTACCGGTCGGTGGCCTGTTAGGAACAGGTCCGCACAGCAGGAGGTGAGCAGTGGGCAAGCGAGTAAAGCTTCATCTGTATTTACGGCTGCTCCCATCACTCACATTACTGCCTGAGCTCCACATCCTGTCAGATCAGCAGCTGCATTAGAGTCTCATAGGAGCGCGAACCCTGCTGTGAACTGCGCATGTGAGGGATCTAGATTGCACGCTCCTCATGAGAATCTAACGCCTGATGATCTGAGGTGGAGCTGAGGCAGTGATGCTAGCCTTGGGGAGCGGCTGCAGATACAGATTATCATTAGCAGAGAGGTGTGACTGCACAGAGACCATCATAAATCCATTGCTTGCAGACTCCTATCAAAGCCCTGTCAGTGAGTGGCAAGTGACAATTAAGCTGCATCTGGTGACAGGCTTTAAGTCAGAATCCGACACATTTTAGTCCAAGCATAGCCCGCCCATTATTTTATTTACCACTCCTTGCCTCTTGCCCGCACTGTGCACTTGTCTCAGTCACAGCTTTGGTAAGCCCACAAGCTAACCTTAGCCAAAATGAGTGAAAAACAAATGTCGCTGGAGAGCTTCTTTGAAAAGGGGGAAAGACCCAATGATGAGACAGCAGAAGACTCTAAGACTGCCAACAAAAAGAAAGCTGCATTTAAAAGAAAATACCAAGAGTCCTACTTAAATTACGGGTTCATTGCAACAGGTGATTCACATTCTCCAAGCCCGCTTTGTATACTATGGGGTGACCGGCTATCCAATGAAGCTATGAAAGCTTCAAAACTGCTTTGCCACATGGAGACCAAGCACCCTGCATGAAAAGACAAGGCTTTGGAGTGTTTCAAAAGAAAATAACGTGAACATGAAGAACAGAAGCAATTATTGAAGGCCACCACTTCATCAAATGTGTCTGCACTGAGAGCATCATTCTTAGTGGCTAACTGCATTGCTAAAGCTAAGAAGACCTTTACTGTTGGTGAAGAGTTGATCCTGCCTGCTGCTAAGGACATTTGTCGTGAACTTTTAGGAGAGGCTGCAGTTCAAAAGGTGGCACGTGTTCCTCTTTCGGCTAGCACCGTAAGTAGGCGAATTGATGAAATAGCAGAGGATATTGAGGCACAGTTGTTAGAGAGGATTAATGAGCCGCCATGGTATGCAGTCCAGGTTGACGAGTCTACTGATGTTGACAAGGCAGCAACGCTTGTTTCTGTTGTTTTTCAGGAGGATGTGCGTGAGGATATGTTATGGGCACTTTTGTTGCCAACCAACACCACAGCTGCAGAACTATTCAAGTCTTTGAATGATTACGTATCAGGAAAACTGAATTAGTCATTTTGTGTCGGTATGTGCACGGACGGAGCGGCTGCCACGACTGGACGGCTTTCTGGTTTCACTACTCATGTCAAAGAGGTCACTTCTGAACGTGAGTCTACGCACTGTGTCATCCACAGAGAAATGCTGGCTAGCCGAAAGATGTCATCTGAACTTAACAACGTTTTGCAGGTTGTGATTAAAATGATCAACCCCATTAAAGCACAGGCCCTTAACTCACGTCTGTTTGTGCAGCTCTGTGAGGAGATGGACGCAGAGCACACACGTCTTCTCCTATACACAGAAGTGAGATGGCTTTCTAGAGGTAGATCACTGGGCAGAGTTTCTGAGTTGTGAGAGCCGCTCCAGAGATTTCTTTTAGAAAAACAGTCACCACTGGCGGCACATTTCAGTGACACAGAATGGGTTGCAAAACTTGCTTACCCGTGTGACATGTCCACCCTGCTCAAGGAACTCAATCTGTCACTTCAGGGGGGAGCAACAGCTGTGTTCAAGTCTGCAGATAAAGTGGCTGCATTCAAAGCCAAACTGGAATTATGGGGGCGACAAGTGAACATTGGGATTTTTGACATGTTTCAGACACTAGCAGAGATTTTGAAAGAGACTGAGCCAGGGTCTTCGTTCTCCCAGCTGGTGCATGATCACCTACCTCAGCTTTCAAAAGAGTTTGAGCATTACTTCCCAACCACAAAAGACCCCCGAACTGGGAAGGAACGGATCCGCGGCCCATTTGTGAAAAAGCCAGGTGAATCGACTTTGTCGGTGCTAGAAGAGGATCAACTGCTTGAGATCACAAATGACGGTGGCCTTAAACGTATGTTTGAGACAACTTCAAATCTCCATACGTTCTGGATTAAAGTCAGGGCGGAATATCCTGAGATTGCCACAAAAGCACTGAAAAGCCTGCTTCCATTTCCAGCATCCTGTCTTTGTGAAGCAGGGTTTTCTGCAGTGACAGCAACCAAAACGAGATTACGGAGTAGACTGGACATAAGCAACACATGTCGGGTGTCACTGTCTCCCGTCACCCCCAGATGGGACCCTCTAGTTGCAGGAAAACAAGCTCAGGGCTCCGACTGATTCTGCATTATGGTGAGTTGTGTAATTACTTCATTATATATTACAATGTATTAATAATAGAAATAAAGTGCACAATAAATGTAATGCGCTTGAATCATCCCCCAAACCATCCCCCCACCCCCTGTCCATGGAAAAATTGTCTTGCATGAAACCGGTCCCTGGTGCCAAAAAAGGTTGGGGACCGCTGAATTAGAGTTTTCATCTTTTCCGGATATATGCCCAGGAGAGGGATTGCAGAATCATATGGTAACTCTATTTTTAGGTTTTTTCTTTCTTTCACCTATCTTTAAAAAAAAATTTTATTGAAGTATAGTTGATTTACAATGTTGTGTTAGTTTCTGCTGTACAGCCAAGTGATTCAGTTATACATGTATATATATTCATTCTTTTTCAGATTCTTTACCCATATAGGTTATTATGGAATATTGAGTAGAGTTCCCTGTGCTATACAGTAGGTCCTTGTTGGCTATCTATTTTATATATAGTAGTGTGTGTCTGTTAATCCCAAGCTCCTAATTTATCCCTCCCCACCCCGTGTTTCCCCTTTGGTAACCCGAAGCTTGTTTTCGAAATCTGTGAGTCTGTTTCTGTTTTGTAAATAAGTTTATTTGTATCATTTTAAAAAAAAATTAGATTCCACATATGAGTGATATCATATGATATTTTTCTTTCTCTGTCTGCCTTACTTCACCCAGTATGATAATCTCTAGGTCCATCCATGTCGCTGCAAATGACATTATTTCGTTCTTTTTTATGGCTGAGTAAGATTCCATTTATATATATACCACATGTTCTTTATCCATTCCTCTGTTGATGGACATTTAGGTTGCCTCCATGTCTTGGCTACTGTAAATAGTGCTGCAATGAACATTGGGGTGCATGTATCTTTTGGAATTATGGTTTTCTCCGGATATATGCCCTGGAGTAGGATTGCAGGATCATATGGTAGTTCTATTTGTAGTTTTTTAAGGAACCTCCATACTGTTCTCCATAGTGGCTGTACCAGTTTACATTCCCACCAACAGTGTAAGAGGGTTCCCTTTTCTCCACACCCTCTCCAGCATTTATTGTTTGTAGACTTTTTGATCATGGCCATTCTGACTGGTGTGAGGTGATACCTCATTGTAGTTTTGATTTGCATTTGTCTGATACTTAGTGATCTTGAGCATCTTTTCATGTGTTTTTTGGCCATCTCTATGTTTTTTTTTGGAGGAATGTCCATTTAGGTCTTCTGCCCATTTTTTCATTGGGTTGTTTGGGTTTTTTTGATATTGAGCTATATGAGCTATTTGTATATTTTGGAAATTAAGCCCTTGTCAGTCACATCGTTTGCAAATATTGTCTCCCAGTCTGTAGGTTGTCTTTTCGTTTTGTTTATGGTTTTCTTTGCTGTGCAAGAGCTTGTAAGTTTGATTAGGTCCCATTTGTTTATTTTTGCTTTTATTTCTATTGCCTCGGGAGACTGACCTAAGGAAACATCACTATGATTTATGTCAGAGAATGTTTGCCTATGTTCTCTTCTAGGGGTTTTAGGGTGTCATGTTTTATATTTAAGCCTTTAAGCCACTTTGAGTTTATTTTTGTGTATGGTGTGAGGGAGTGTTCTAACTTCACTGATTTACATGAGGTTATCCAGCTTTCTCAACATCACTTGCTCAAGAGACTGTCTTTTCTCCATTGTATATTCTTGCCTCCTTTGTCAAAGGAGGGCATTATTTCTTAATAAATATTAAGAAAATCCCCCCTTTATCTGTGGTGTTTGTTCACTCTTTCATTAGATATTTATTGAATGCCTATTAAGTGTCAAGTAGTGTGCTTGGTTTTGGGGAACAGTGGTGAAAAAAACAAAGTCCCTGCCCTCATAGAACTTATATTTTAATGGAGAGAGACAGGCAATAAAAAAATAATATTCCAGGTGATGCTAAGTAGAATAAAATAATAAAGCATTGTAAAAGAAATAGGAAATGCCTGAGATGGGGGAGTTGCTATTTTATACATAGTGGCCAGGGAAGGCCTTTCTAATAAGGTGACATTTGGGCAGAAACCTGAAGGAAATGAGGAGGTAAGACATGCAGATATCCATTCATTTCAAAAATATTTCTTGAGTACTCACCCTGTGCCAAGCACAATTCTAGACTCTTGGGTTCCAGCAGCAAACAAGGCAGACAAAAAAAAATCTTGCCCCCGTGGTTCACACAATCAAGTGGGGGAAGAAACAAGCAATAAATGTAATAATAAATTCAATGTGTACTATGTTAGTAGGTGGTATATGCTATGGGTAAAAGAAAAAGTAGAGTAGGCTAAGAGGGATCAGGAGTGCCAGATCCAGAGTTTGCAAGTTTAAATAGATGACATCATGAAGGGCCTTGTGGGCCATTGAATGGATTTTGGCTTTTACTCTGAAATAGATGGGAACCACTGGAGAGTTTTATACAGAAGAGTGATGTGACATAACTTTCATTTTTGAAGGCTCAATCTGAGTGCTGTGTTGAAAACAGACTTTATGGAGGAAAGAGAGAAGTAAAGAGAATTATTAAAAGGCTATTGTTATCACCCAGGCAGGGGATGATGGTGACATACTGAATGTAGGGTATGAGAAGAGAGGAGTCAAGGATGACTCTAAGATTTTTGGCCCCAACACTGGAATGGATGGAGTTGCCATCAACCGAGATGGGAAAGTTTGTGATTAAAGAAGTTTTGGAAGGGTGAGGGAAGATCACGAATTCAGTTTTGCACGTAAACTGTTTATTAGACAACTAAGTGATGATGTCAAGTAGGAAGCTGGATGCGTTCTAGACTGGTGTTCTAGAGAGAAATCTGGGATATCTATATATGTTTATATTTGAAGGGTGACTACAAACAAATGCAGCTGAAGGGTATGAGACAAGATGAAGTCACCAAGGGAGTAGTGAATGTAGATACTGAAGAGAGAGGGTCTAGAGATTGAGGCCTGGGTTGAGAGATGAGTAGGAGGCAGCAAGGGAAACTTAGAAGGAGCACTCAAAGAGGTAAAGATAGAATGAGCCTGTATCCATCTGGGAAAATAGAATTCCGATGAGAGGGAACAGCAAGTGCACAGACCCTAAGGCAAGATTCTGTATGGCATTAGTGTTTGTCTTTTATTATTTTTTCTCTATGCAGAAATTTTTACTTTTATGTAGTCAGATCTATAAATCTTTTCTTTTTATGGTTTTGGGGTTTATGTCAGGCTTTGAAAGGCCTGTTAAAGTCATCCCACTACCATTTAGTGTTTCCTTACTAATTTAAAATACCAAATTTATCATACACTAAATTCCCATATGTATTTGGATCTGTTTTCCATTGATTTGTCTGTCTAATTGTGCGCCTGTTTCAAACGGCTTTAATTAATGAAGCTTTATAATATGCTTTATATGAGGTAGGTCTATCCCCTCTCATTGCTTTTCTCCTTCAGAGTTCTTCTGGCTATTATTGTATTTTTTTCATAAGAATCTTTGACTCTGTTTTTGCCCTCAAATTCTGTTTGTATTTTTCTTGGGACCATGTTAAAGGTAGTGATTCATTTAGGGAGAATTGATATCTTTATAATATTGAGTATTTCTAGCCAGGAGTAAAGTATGTCTTTCCATTATAATTATTCCTTTATGTACCTTAGTTGCATTTAAAAATTTTTCATCTACATATTATATTTTGCTTGATAACTTTATTCATAGGTCATATATCATTTTTCTCTTACAAATGGGGGTCTGTCTTTCCTTTATGCTTTCTGAGTAGTTGTGGTTTACATATAGAAATGTATTTGTTGTTATATGTCATTTTGGTATCCATTCACTCTACTGCATCTTATTGTTTATAAGATTTTTCTGTTGATTTTGTTGGACTTGCCTGGTATACAATCAAAGCATCTACAAATAATGAAAATTTTGCATCTTTCTTTCCAATTTTTTTAAAGAGTTTTATTCAGATATATTTTATCTACCATAAAATTTACCTATTTATAGTATACAATCATTGGGTTTTTGGTATATTTACAGAGCTGTGCAAGAATCGATGATATTGAATTATAAAATATTATCATGATCCCCAAAGGAAATCTTGTACTCATTAGCAGTAAATCTCCATCCTCCCCTTCTCTCTTGGCCCTGGGCAACCACTAATCTACTTCCTATCATTATATGTGTACCTATCCTGGATATAGCATATCAATGGGATGATATGATATACAGGTTTTGTGTCTGGTTTCTTTCACTTAATGTTTTCAAGGCTCATCCATGCTGTAGTACATATCAATACTTCGTTCCTTTTTTTAATGTGGCAAAATATGTATGACTTAAAATTGGCCAATTTAACCATTTTAAAGTATACAGTTCAGTGGCACTAAACATTCACGTTGTTGTGCAACCATCACCACCATCCATCTCTAGAATTTTTCATAATCTGTACCCATTAAATAATAAAGTCCCATTCTCCTCTCCCCCCAGTCCCTGGTAACCACTATTCTACCTTCTGTCTCTATGACAGAAACTATTGTAGACAGAACTGTTGTCGTTTCCTCATGTAAGTGCAACCATACAATATTTGTCTTTTTGTGTCTGGCTTATTGGGCTGAATCATATTCTAGCATATAGATATACCACATTTTGTTTACCCGTTCGCCAGTTGATGTACATTTGGATTGTCTTCGCCTTTTGGCTATTACGAATAATGCTGCTGTGAACACTGGTGTACAAGTTTTTGTATAGACATGTGTTTTCATTCCTCTTGGGCATATACGTAGGAGTGGAATTGCTAGGCCATGTGGTAACTCTATGTTTAACCTTTAAAGGAACTGCCAAACTGTTTTCCAAAGCAGCTCCCACCAGCAATGTAGGAGGCTTCCAATTTCTGTCATCTCTACCAACACTTGCTATTAATTTTTAAAAAATTATCGTCATCCTAGTGGTATAAAGCAGTATCTCATTGTGGTTTTGATTTGCACTTCCCTAATGACTAATGCTGTTAAGCACCTTTTCACGTGCTTATTGGCCATTTGTATATCTTTGGAGAAATGTATCTTCAAATGCTTTGTCCATTTTTTAATTGGGTTGTTTGTCTTTTTATTATTGTTTTTTAGGTGTTCTTTATATGTTGTGGATACAGGTCCCTTGTCAGATATATTATTGGCAAATAGTTTCTCCCATATTGTGGGTTGTGTTTTCACTTTCTTGATGGTATCATGTGAATCACGAAAGTTTTAAATTTTGATGAAGTCCAGTTTATCTATTTTTTCTTTAGTTGTTTACACTTTTGATGTCAATGTTCTACAAACCATTGCCTAATCCAAGGTCATGGAGATTTACGCCTGTGTTTTTTCTTCTAAGAGTTTTATAGTTTTAGCACTTCAAAACTAAAATACATAGTATTACCAAGGAGCCAATCACATGGAAAAAGTTATTCAACTATTTGAAAATTTATAATATAGTTTTACATAGATAGGTATAGATATAGGTATATCTTTATGAACTTAGAAATAACAAAATCTATTGGTGGGTTTAATAACTATTATAATTTTGAGGTAGTGATGAGCATGATGATATTTTGAGTTGTCTACAACAATTGTAACGTGATATGAGGATATCTGTGATTTCTATTGGTGATCAAGTCATAAGTGCTATTGATATTACTTTGGTCTGTTGCTTACACCATAACAAAAGGCGCTGTTTCATTTTAGTTAGAGGTTAGTAGAAATAAAGTGTAATTTTTTTTCCTTTTGGACTAATTGGATTCAAATTTTATCTAAATACTCTAATTCCAACTGAAGTTTGAAAACATGCATAATTTACTTTCTGGTCGGATTTATTCAAACAGTTCTCAGAAGAGACAAGTTTGTTGAGGCTACCAGCTGCTCTGGGTATTCTCAGGTGGAGAGCTATGCTCAGTTGTAAAAGAAAAAAATACCAAGTGCTAGAAATAGATCCCAGAAGAGAGTGTCTAAGGGAAAAGTTTAATGAGGGGTTATATTTACTAGCTCATTGGAAACAGATGCCTCCCTCTAATATAGTCTGTAGATATATTTGCTATTATTATGGTTTTGAATAGGTAGCACATTTTCATGGTTTGAAAGTCAAACTGATATAACAAGGAATCCACAGAAAAGTCTTACTCTCACATATAGTACCATTTACCTGCCCCCAGCCCCTATAGATAGTGATTCTTTATGAAAACGAAAGCAAATATATACATTTTTACCGCTCTCTTATACAAATGGCAATGTACTGTATATACTGCTTTGCACCGTGCACTTTTCACTTAATAGTATATCCTGGAGATCTTTCCATATCAGTGTATCAGAGGGTGAGCGCCCTACAGTGGGAATGTACCTGTCATTATTTACTTCATACATTCTGTTTGATAGACCCTAGAATGGTTTCCAATCTTTCCTATTTGTTGGTCTATTTTTAAACTTTTACACATTTTATTTAGAACTTGCATTAGTCTAGACTCTTTTCGTTGTAAGTGGCAGGAATTCAATTTAAATTAGTTTAAATTAAAAATGGGATGCTTATACTACTGAGTGGTGACTCAGTCTTCCCTCCTTTTTTCCTTTCAAACCACTGTGAAACCTTTGGCTTTTTTTTTCTTCTGGTCTAAGATTCTTTATTTTTTAATTAGAATTTAATTACCTGATGTGTTATATGTTCTTTATAATAAATACACATGGTCAAATTACTCTAAGAATAATCGTACACCAATATTTAAGTTCTCTCGGCACCATAGAATTCCTTAGACTATTTAAGTCAGATTTCACAGGCTAGTATTGCAGACATACATCTCCAGTTGATGGCATATCTGGCTGACCACGTTATTATCTGTAAAAATTCAACATATATTGAATATATATTTTTCAAAACAGATGGTGAAACCTTTGCTTTTACAACACACATCTGGCCTTTGCTTCCCTTCTTCACCCATTAGCCCACTACAATTCAAATATCACTGCTTGGAACCTCCTTGATCTTAAATCAAAAGCAGAGACAAGCCCAGGAACCATATGTCAATCTTCTGTTAGAAGGTGGCCATCCAGATGATTCATAGCATGCCTACATAAAGGTCTTTTTTAGATAAGCATCAAAATAAAAGCACAAAATTTAAATATTCTCATGGAGACCTCATATTCTCCCAGAATGATGTCTGGAATCACAAGTGGGGCAAGCACTCGACTTCAGTATAAGTTTCCAGGAGTATTTTAGGTGCAAAACTAGGAGTCTAACACAGAGAAAGAGAGAACTTGATCCAAGACAAAATAGGCATTCCTGAAGAATGACCAGACTGTTGCCCAGGAAGTGGGGATAATCTGCACTTCAGAACTTTAGCAAGCTGGGAAGTACTGCTACGGCCAGAAATCAGCTTAGTGGGTGGAGCAGTTGGCCTGGCCTGCATCAGAAAGGTCCTCCCACCCAGTGTATGGAGAACTTTTTAAAAAAGACATTTGAAAGGGCTGGAAAATTAGAACTATATGATAAAAAGTGAAGTGAATTGGTGTTATTCAGTTTGAGGATGAAAAGAATGAATTTGAGTTGAATATATGACTCAAGATGAAGATCAGTTCATCTCTGTAGGAGGAAGAGAAAATAAGTGACCTTGACTTGCAGGTAGATAGTGAATGAGGACACATTCTCTGAGAATTAGATAACACTGAGCTCTGGAAGAGGATTAGGATTCCCTTTGCTTAGAGGTGAAAAAGGAAGCATCTGTTTATGTGTGGAAGCATCATGGTAGTGTCTGTGGCCTTCGCTAAGGGTTGAGGTAAACTGGAGAGGAACTGTGGATGCTTTTGGCGATTTGAATTGTAGATACAGCTTAAGAAACGATTCACATCTCTTCCCCGAATCTGTTTTAACCAGTGAAAGGTTTAAATTACAGGTGTGTTCCTTCGGGAAATGGCTGGGCCTCTTAGAGGAGAGAGAATGATGAGCTCTGTTTGGGTTTTTTTTCCCCCATCAACCCTGGTGTCATAGTCCTAGGGTGACCTTGTTTTCTGAAAAAGATTTGTAACACCTGGTTTGAGAAGAACCTGCTTGGGAATAGTGGTATGGATTATTCCATTTATTCACTTAATGGTTATTCACTCTGCACCTACTCTATGCCAAACACTATTCTAACTACTTGGAAAACAGCAGTGAATCAAACATACAGAGTTCCCTGCCTTCATGGACCTTACATTATTGTGAGGGGAGAAAGAATATAAACAATTTTTCTTTTTATTTATTTTTTTGTCTCTGTTTAGAGGTTCTGGTTCTCATTTTTTTCTGGAGAGCAGCCTGAATGGTGACCCCATCATCACCTGTATGTATGATTCTGGAAACCCATATGGTTCGGGCGGGTTTGTGGGGGACCCATAGAGAATACATACACCTCAGTAACTGTCAGCATATAGCATTCCTTGCATCTAACCACCAAACTGATATTTTTCTTTCTTTCTTTCTTTTTATAATTAATTTTTATTGGAGTATAGTTGCTTTACAATGTTGTGTTCGTTTCTGCTGCACAGTAAAGTGAATCAGCTACATGTATACATATATCCCCTCTTTTTTGGATTTCCTTCCCATTTAGGTCACCACAGAGCACTGAGTAGAGTTTAAACAATAGATATTTTAAAATAAGTAAATTTGTATAGTATGTTAGACAGTAATAGGTGCTACTGGAAAAAGAAAAGGCAGAGCCAGGGAAGGTGGATTGAGCATGCTGGGTCTGGGAGCAGGAAGCAGGTTGCAGGATTAAGTAGGGTGGCTAGCATGGGCCTCTATGAGGAAGTTAGTTTTGTTCAAAGGCTTAAAAGAAGTGAGGAAGTTATCCAGGTGGACATCTTGGGGGGAGAGAGTCCTAGGCCAAGGGGAGAGCCAATGGAAAGGCCTTGAGACAGAAGAATACTTTGAATGCAAAGAACAGCAAGGAGGCCAGTGTAGCTGGAGAGGAGGAAGTGAGATGAAGAGTAGTAGAAGAGGAGGGCCAGATCACGAGGCCCTTGGAGGTCACAGGAAGGGCTTTGGCTTTTACTCTGTGGAAGATGGCAGTCATCGGCGTGTTTTGAGCAGGGGAAGGTCAGATCTGATTGCTGCTTTAGCAAGATTACTCTGGCTGCTGTGTTTAGAATAAACTGAAAGCAAGTGAGGTGCATGGTTCTGATATCCACAAATTTGATTACCACAGTTTAGTTAAATAATAGCGTCCCTAATAACACACTTCACATTTCAGTTATCATCACATACTGAGTAATTACATAAAGTACAGATTGTGCTGGTTGCTCTTTTCAGTCCACAAATCACGACATAAATAACAGATGTGCATCACGATCAGTGAACAATCACTTCACTTCTTTTAAAGTCTGTTGGTGGGGCTTCCCTGGTGGCGCAGTGGTTGCGCGTCCGCCTGCCGATGCAGGGGAACCGGGTTCGCGCCCCGGTCCGGGAAGATCCCACGTGCCGCGGAGCGGCTGGGCCCGTGAGCCATGGCCGCCGAG
>NC_041234.1:110359351-110393763 GCF_002837175.3 Physeter macrocephalus
AAAAAAAAGTCTGTTGGTGATTGATATTGGTGATACATGTTATTCAGTTCATGCATAGACAGTGTGTACTTGTGTCACCTCCTTGATTTGCAGTGATAAACCCACACATTTTACAAAAATGAATAATCAGAAAAGGAGGAATTGGCCAACAAAAATGAAAGTGCAGCAAAGAAATGAAAAATTATAGAGCTGAAAGTGAAACTCGAATCAAAGGTATATGGCATGACAGAAGAAGTAGCTGACCAACGGACCATGGTAATGTTGACACTGCCCTCATTTGACAGACCCATGCTATGCAGCCAGAGGAACTCAGTCAGGTAAACTTTCTAACATAAATGAGGAAAGTTGTAACATAAAGAATAGATATCCCAGAGGAGGTGATGTCAGCAAAAAGTTCACACCGAAGGAACTCAGAGATATTTCACAATATAGAAAGTGCAAAGGATAAAATGGTGGAAGCCGATCCAAACTTCAAAAGGAGTAGGGCAATTCACCAAAGCCTGAAGAGAGGTTCTCTTAGTATTGTAAGTTATGGGAAGAAGGAGGTAAGTACTATTCAAGCTACCCTTGATAAGTTTTTTACAAAGACATGGAACACTTACTCCTCAATGTTTCTAATGTTTTAAATTACAGTGTACTAAGTAAATATTAGTTTTAATGATTTTTCATTCTCCCTATACACTTATCGTGAAATAGTGAGTTTTCACCATTTTGACAAAAAATTTTAAATGTCACAGAACAATTGGAATTTTCCCCAATGATTGCTTTGCACTGTTTCAGTTGGGAGTCATTTTCAACATCCCACACTGCTATGCACGGTGAGGACAGCCTGTATTTAGTGATAATGAGTAGATCTGGGGCTTGACCTAGATGCTAGTGGCTGCAGTGAAGTGGAGGTGGTCTTGTAGTTGAAGGCTTTTTGGTGCTCCTTTTCAGTAGAAATTCTAGAACCCTCAGCAGCTGTGAGAGATTTGTGTCAGTGACTTGTTTATATAACCAGCCCAACAGCCTGATGCTTGGTGGTATGAGGAGAGAGGTGCCAGGAAGATCCCGCAGTCCCAGCCCTTCTCTCTCTTGTTGCCACTGTACCCTAAAATGCTGCCATTAGAGATTTAGTCCCTAATGCCCCTCTTGAATCATTAAATAATATATTCCCGCAATGGCAATTATGCAAGGTGATGGATGTATGAACTAACCTTATTGTGGTGGTCCTTTGCAATATATATGTACATCCAATACAAAGAAAAGTATCAGGAAAGAGTGATACAGCAAGTAAGCACACTATGAAACTGCAGGAAGAAAGGGGCATTGAGGTTCCAGAAAGGGCATCTTTTTAGAAAAAGTAGAAATAAATTTGGCAATATGTAACAAAAGCCTTAAAGAGTGTGTTCCCCTCGCTCACACCATACACAAAAATAAACTCAAAATGGCTTAAAGACTTAAATATAAGACATGACACCATAAAACTCCTAGAAGAGAACATAGGCTAAACATTCTCTGACGTAAATTGTAGCAATGTTTTCTTAGGTCAGTCTTCCAAGGCAATAGAAGTAAAAGCAAAAATAAACAAATGGGACCTAATCAAACATAAGCTTTTGCACAGCAAAGGAAACCATAAACAAAAATGAAAAGACAACCTACAGACTGGGAGAAAATATTTGCAAATGATGCAACCGACAAGGGCTTAATTTCCAAAATATAAAAGCAGCTCAAACAACCCAATCAAAAAATGGGCAGAAGACCTAAATAGACATTTCTCCAAAGAAGACATACAGATGGCCAAGAGGCACATGAAAAGATACTCAACATGGCAAATTATTAGAGAAATGAAAATCAAAGCTACAATGAGGGGACTTCCCTGGCGGTCCAGTGGTTAAGACTCCGTGCTCCCAATGCAGGGGGCCCGGGTTTGATCCCTGATCAGGGAACCAGATCCCACATGCATGCTGCAACTAAGAGTCTGCGTGCCACAACTAAGAGCCCGCATGCTGCAACGAAGATCCCGCATGCAGCAACGAAGATCCCACGGGCCTCAACTAAGAATCCAGCACAGCCAAGTAAGTAAATAAATAAATATTAAAAAAAAAAAAAAAAAAACTACAGTGAGGTACCACCTCACACCAGTCAGAAGGGCCATCATCAAAAAGTCCACAGGGCTTCCCTGGTGGCGCAGTGGTTGCGCGTCCGCCTGCCGATGCAGGGGAACCGGGTTCGCGCCCCGGTCTGGGAAGATCCCACATGCCGCGGAGCGGCTGGGCCCGTGAGCCATGGCCGCTGAGCCCGCGCGTCCGGAGCCTGTGCTCCGCAACGGGAGAGGCCACGACAGAGGGAGGCCCGCATACCACAAAAAAAAAAAAAAAAAAAAAAAGTCCACAGATAATAAGTGCTGGAGAGAATGTGGAGAAAAGGGAACCCTCCTACGCTGTTGGTGGGAATGTAAATTGGTACAGCCACTATGGAGAACAGTATGGAGGTTCCTTAAAAAACTACAAATAGAACTACCATATGATCCAGCAGTCCCACTCCTAAGCATATATCTGGAAAAGAAGAAAACTCTAATTTGATAAGATACATGCATCCCAATGTTCATTGCAGCACTATTTACAATAACCAAGGCAAGGAATCAACCTGTGTCCATCGACAGATGAATGGATAAAGAAGATGTGGTGCATATATACAGTGGAATATTACTCAGCCATAAAAGAGAATGAAATAATGCCATTTGCAGCAACATGGATGGTCCTAGAGTTTATCACACTGAGTGAAGTAAGTCGGACAGAGAAAGACAAATATCATATGATATCACTTATATGTGGAATCTAAAAAAATGATACAAATGAACTTATTTCCAAAAGAGAAATAGACTCACAGACATAGAAAACAAACTATGGTTACCACAGGGGAAGGAGGGGAGGGATGAATTAGGAGCTTGGCATTAACAGATACATACTACTGTATATAAAATAGATAAATAACAAGGATTTACTATATACCACAGGGAACTATGTTCAGTATCTTTTAATAACCTATAATGGAAAAGAATCTGAAAAAGAATGTGTGTGTATATATATATATATATGTATAACTGAATCATTTTGCTCTACACCTGAAACTAACACAACATTGTAAATCAATTATACTTCAATAAAAAAAATTTTTTTAATGTGTTTCCCTTTGACCCAGTGACTCCATTTCTAACTCCAATTCTAAGAGGGTCTATCTGAAGGGAAGTAGACTAAAATTTATGCACAGTATTGTTTATCATGTTATCTTTTATTTCAAAAATGTTAGAAATAACAGTGGGGGAATGTTTAAATAAATGTATGATACATGCAAACGATGCAATATTTTATGTCCTTAAAAATATATTTATAAAGATTGGGAATTTTCTTTGGGTTATCATGAAAATATCAGGGGAAGAGTTTGTGAAATAATATAAACTGAGAAAATAAGAACACAGTGTTGTGTTTACTGTGTTATCACATTAAAAGTATATAGAAAAAAACTGGAGGAAAAAAATGCCAAAATGTTATTATGGTTACTTCTGGGTGTGTGGATTGCAGGAAATTAAAATGTACAAAAGAAGTGTATGTGAATTATTAAAAAAAATAATAATCCACGATAATACAGCCTCTGGAGCCAGACTGCAGACAGGCCACACGGAGCTTGAGTAAATTCCCTAGCCTCTCTGTGCCTCTGTTACCTCATCTCTAAAATATGGATAATAGTAGTATTAACCTCCTGGCATTATTATGGAGATTAAATGAGTTAATACTTACCAAACATTTATGTATCTAGTATATAGTAAAGTGTTCAATAAATGTTAGCTATTAATAGTATTATTGACATTTATACAGTTACAATGAAAGTTTATTTTTTAGTCATTTTCTACACTTCCACTCCTCAAGAATAATCACTGTTAACAGTTTGTTTGATAGGGATCCATCCAGTCCTTTTTTCTGCAAACACACACACACACACACACACACACCCCAGTCATTGTTTCTGATCGTACAAATACACACCCACATGCACACATATGTGTGACACACATATGTATGTATGTACACACAGACCTATAAATATACATACATATATATATACGCATTTATATACTTATGTATATATGTGTGTTTTTATAAACACAAATATTTTAAACAGAAGTGGGATCATACAATGAATACTATTAAACAACTTGCTCTATTCTAACTCAGTGATATACCAGTATATTGTGGGTATGTACACACAGACCTATAAATATACATACATATATATACGCATTTATATACTTATGTATATATGTGTGTTTTTATAAACACAAATATTTTAAACAGAAGTGGGATCATACAATGAATACTATTAAACAACTTGCTCTATTCTAACTCAGTGATATACCAGTATATTGTGGACATCCTTGTATGTCAGTAATGCCGATCTACTAATTTTTTGTAATGGCAGCATTAGTATTCCGGAGTTTGTGCCATATTTTATTTTACCAATTCCTTACTAATGAATATTTAGCTTCGTCTCAAATTTCTCACCATTACAAATAATATTGCAATGATTCTGACCTTATACATACATTTTTACACTTATATGAGTATTTTTGTAGGACAGATTCCTAGAAGTGAAATGTTTGACTCAAAGTTATATGCCTTGAGGATATTGATGGATATTTCTGATTTCCCTTCCAAAAAAGTTGTACTAGTTTATCAATATATAAGAATGCCCTTTTCCCCAGAGCTTCATCCACTCTGAATATTATCAGTCTTTAAAAATTTTCTTACCTATTCGGCAATATGGTACCTCATTAGGGTTATAATTTGCATTTCTCTGATCACTGTTGAGGTTGGGCATCTTTTCATATGTATATAGGTCATTTGCATTTCCTCACCAGTGAATTGCTTGCTCAAGTTCTTTTCTGTGAGTTATTTCTTTTTTATTTATACTTCTCCGTATTTAAAAAGAAAGATAAATATTTTGTATTCTTTATGTAACCTTGTGATCCGTTCTTTATCAACCATAGTAGGAGAGGAAAGCATTTACTCAATCCAAAAGAAGGGAAAATTTAAATATATATATTTTGTTATGAGTTTCTTTGTGGGGGGAAGGGGACCAGGAAGCAAACTGAATTGTTTAATTCTGCTTTATCTCAACTTAGTATTAAAATGGTCCTCCTTTCATTCCCTGGGCCTCCACAATTGGAAGATGCCATTTGATGCATTCACATTCACCATGGACCTCTTACACATTTGTCTGAGTCACTGAAGTTTAAACTTCTAAACTTTAACTCAATAGTTCTCAGTTCTATAGTTTTTAAAAAAGCCGTCTTTGAGGTCGATCCGGAAGGAAGTGGAGGACCGCAGTTATTTGATATATTCAGGCCCATTCTAACAACCCATTCTAACCGTTTAGGCAGAGGCCGATGCATTTTTTTTTTTCTTTCAGAATTCTTTCAGAATGACCTCATAATTGAACAGCCCCTGTAGGCTCAGCGTTGAAGAAGAATGAGTTTTTGAACGGTGAGGAGGACATGTTTTTAAACAGAGGCAAACAGTGCTGATTATTTACACTGCTGCTATCAAGGAGATCTGAGCAAGAATGGCTAGAAATGCTCCTGTGATCGGAGCTGAGTTGTCCAAGGGAAAGAGACATGGGTTGGGGGGACCACCCTGTCCTTAGTTATCACCAGTAACATCGGTTTAAGGACATTTCTGTAGTCAGACATAGTAAGTATTAACTTCAGTAAATCTGGTACCTCCTAGACCCTTTTCACTTACATATTGCGTGAAAAGACCTCCAGGTGCTTTCTGACATTTTGATTCAGTGTCTTAACTCTCAAATTCAGCTTGAGCATTGTGTGTAATTTTGGATCCTTCAGCGGGCATTTACCTTGACCATAATTAGTATCAAGGGAGTGTTATTTCAGGAAATAAGTTTGGACTACTAGAATCTCACACCTTAAAGGGCGTCAAATAGAATCCCACCTGAGCCTTGAATATCCCTTCCAGGCCTCCCCCCGCCCCTCCAAGTGGGGAGGTAGCCTCAGCTCGCTTCAGATCTCTCCAGTGACATGGTGATGACTGTTCTATGAAATAGCCCAATCCATCTGGAAATAGTTCTGACAGATTTAAAGTTCTTTTTACTGAACAGAAATTTTTCAGTAGATTCAACCCACTGATCCAATGGGAGTCCAGTGGTGCCTTCCAGAACACATTTACTCTCTCTTATGCACCACAGGCCTGTAAGTATTTGAAGATGGCCTGTTCCTTTTCTGAAGCTCCACCCCACTCCTCCTCCCCTACCATTCGGTCTGAATGTTCCCAGCTTTTGTGACTTTTCTCATAAGGAGCCCCCGGCTTCTTCTCTAGCCTAATCTCTTGCTCCTCACCTGTGCCACATGGCTTCCTTCTGTTCCTCAGACATGCACAGCGTATTCTTGTCTCAAGGACTTTACACTTTTTCTTCCTGCTACCAGAGATGCTCTTCCCTCAGAGAGCAGCAAGGTTTGTTTACTTACTTCATTTTGCTTAAATATCAGCTCCTCAGAGAGGCCTTCCCTGCCCATCATCTCAAAAAGAACCCCCCTTCCCATCTCCATCAGGATCTTTTTACCCTGAAAGATGATTAGCTGTCTGTTTATAAGTCTGTCTATCTCCCCAGATAAATGTAAGCATCATGAGGGCAGGGACTGGGCATGTTTTATCTAGCGCTTAGCATAGAGTTGTTGATTGACTCAATAGGATATGGTTTTATCCCTTTCACCATCCTGCTCACTCTCTGCAGTTTGTCAGTATCTCCATCAAAGTGCAGTAGACAGAACTGACGGTAGAAATCGAGCTATGAGCCGGCCAAGGCAGAATAAAGCAGAGCCACCACATTATTCAATCAGTGAGTATATACCATGCAGCAGGCATCACACTAGATCATGGATGTGTGACAGTGAACAAGCTCAACGGGGTCCCTGCCTCCGGAGAACTCAGTGTCTAGTATCTTAAAGATGTCCTTCTAGTATGATGAAGTCTCAAGGTCACATTTGCTCTTCTGGTGGCCACATCACGCTGGAGAATTTACAGTCAACGAAAACTTGAAGCTCCTTATCGTGAGGGCTTTTTTGTGCTCAAATGCAAAATCGTGTACTCTATTAAATCCAAGACAGACCTCCATGGCACACCACCAGCACGTTACTTCCAGCTCAGTACCCAAGCGACAGTACCTACAGATGCCTCGATTCTGTCCAGCTTTTCTGCCTACTATGTTTCCAGTTTTACCAGTCTGGAAACCCTGCCAAAGAAGGAGTTAAGGTGAGTCAGATATGCCTTGTCCCTAGCGAACCTATTTTGGTCCCAATGATCATTTATGACCCTGGCAACCACTACAGATTCTATTAGGTGCGCCTAAGCCATCCATTTAATGTTCCATTTTTGTAGCTTTATCCGATATCAACATCATGCTCATAAATCTGTAATGTCCAGAATCATCTAACCTTTTGCCGCTTTTGAAAATCAAAATAAGTATTTATTTCTTTGATTTCAGGTCCTCTCCTGTTTTCTCGGATTCCTCAAACTCTGGCATGATAGCATGATAGCATTCTGTGTGTGCGTGTGTGTGTGTTTTCTTTTTCATCTAAGCTCTCTCCTTTGGGGACACAGTCACCCGAGTAAGGACGTTCAAACTCATTTATATATCTCCTCCGTGTTCTCTTACACTCTCATCTCAATTTTGGTCTTTCGCTGACTCTCACTAAAGTTCTTTTCTAACCTTTTCAGTCTGAAGCTCATTGCCTTTTTCAGAGAAGACAACAGATTTGGAGTTCTGCCATTCTTGAATTCCATCAACATTACTCCTTCAGTCCCAAGCAGCATACCTCTCCCCTGACTTTGTTCTTGCTCAGAACATAATGAAGCCCCATGCTGTTCCTTAAAGATGCTAAGCATATCCTCAAATCAGGGCCTTTGCATTTCCTGAACCCTCAGCCAGGAATGCTCTTTACCCAGATATTTGCAGGACTTGCCCCTCACTTCATTTAGATCTCTTGCCAATTGTCTTCTCATTAGAGAAGTCATCCCTAGTACCGTGGGTGAAACAGCACACACATATACCTATAACCACCCCTGTGATCACTCTCTGCCCCTTACCCTGCTCTATTTTTCTTCTTAGCAATTATCACCATCTGATACATTTCTTTGGTTACCGTTTGTCTAGTCCCACTAGAAAATAAGTTGCACGAGGACAAGAATTTTTGTTTTTGTTTATTGCTACAACAGTGCTTGTCACATAGTAGATGCGCAATAAATGTGTTAAAAATCAATGATGCCTACATACTTAGCACGTTGTCTCGTGAGACCTACATATAATTTTTCCACCCTGAAGATGACTCTGAAGGTCCTAACAATAAATAATACTGCCATGAGAATAATGATTGGAAAGTGACTGGAAAATAAAACTTAGATCCTGGAATTTTTATGACTTGACCCATGTGATGTGCAAAGCCAGCCTGAAGGTCTAATGGAGGACAACACATGTGAGATCACAGTACTCACTGGAATTTACTGGGACCAGCGTAAAGCCTGGAGGCAGAAAGGGCTGCCCTATCACAAAGGAGCATATCTGCTAGGAGAGGGGGTGAAGTCATACTGTATACTAAATTGACATTCACTTAGATATATAGGTGTTGATATGGAAAGAAGTCCATGACATTATGTTAAGTGAAAAAGGCAAGAAATGCAACAACATGTACGTTATGGTTCTATTTATATGCTGTTGGAGGAGGTGGGGAGAGATGTCTAGGGTGTAGAGGGATATATTAAAATATTAATATTGTTATCTCTGAATGGTGTCATTTTATTTTAGATTTTTTGAAAGGTCTTTTTTTGTGTCTGGTTTTTTAAACTTTATTTTATTGAAGTATAGTTGATTTACAATGTTGTGTTCATTTCTGCTGTACAGCAAAGTGAATCAGATATATATATATATATATATATATATATATTCTTTTTCATATTCTTTTCCATTATGGTTTATCACAGGATATTGAATATAGTTCCCTGTGCTGTACAGTAGGACCTTGTTATTTATCCATCCTATATATAATAGTTTGCACCTGCTAACCCCAAACTCCCAATCCATCCCTCCCCCAACCCCCTCTCCCTTGGCAACCACAAGTTTGTTCTCTATATTTGTAAGTTCCTTTCTGTTTCATAGATATGTTCATTTTTGTCATATTTTAGATTCCACATATAAGTGATATCATATGGTATTTGTCTTTCTCTTTCTGGCTTAGTTCACTTAGTATGATAATCTCTAGGTCCATCCATGTTGCTGCAAATGGTGTTATTGCATTCTTTTTTATGGCTGAGTAGTATTTCATTGTGTGTGTGCGTGTGCGTGTGTGTGTGTGTGTGTGTGTGTGTGTGTGTATACCACATCTTCTTTATCCATTTATCTGTTGATGGACATTTAGGTTTGTTTCCATGTCTTGGGTATTGTAATTAGTGCTGCTATGAACTGTTTCTGAATGGTTTGATTTTCCTTTAAAACAATGGGTGTGGATCATTTCCGTAAAATAACAGAGTTCTCTTTGAAAGGGTCCACAGGGGTCTGGGGAAGGCGGTTGCCTCTGGACAGTAACTGGAGAACCGGTAAAGCAGGAAGGATAGTCAGTTTTCACTCAATTTGTGTTTAGACTAGTTGATTTTATACCATGTGCATGTTACTATTTTTTTAAGAATGCATGGACTTGCAAATCTTTGAATCTGATAGTAGATATTATAGGTATTCTATGGGGGATGTTATAGCTCACCTGACCAGGGAGCAGCTGAAAAGTTATTAAAATTGTGCTGACAGTTTCCTAGAGAAAACAACTAGAGGGACTGTGGCTTTATGCCTAATTCTGACCAACAGGGGGAATCATTTGGGAGGTAGAAGTGATAAAAACCTAAAGAGGGAGTGAGCAAAAACCCACGGTCTTTGACCTCCAGAAGGGGGAAGGCTGAGCAAAGTCTGACGTCCCAGTCCATAGCACGAGACACTGCAGGAGAAGACAGTTCAGGAAGGCTGGGACAAGGATGGCAGCAAGGGGGCCATTTTAGGAGGTTACTCCAGTAATAAAGGTAAAGAGATGTTAGTGGCTTAGACTGAAGGGTCAGTGATGGGGCTGCGGAGACACGGTTATATTCTGGATGTATGTTGAAGGAAGAGTTGATAAGATTCTGATGGGGTAGACAAAAGATGCTAGAAAAAAGAGAAAAGTCAAGGGTAACTCGAAGATGTTTGGTCTGAGCAAGTAGATGAATGGCGCTCCCATCTATGGAGATGGTGACCGTTGAGGGACGGTCACGTCTTGGAGGGTGGGGTTCATCATTAAGTTGTGGACATACTGGGCTGAAGATAGCTATTCGATATTCAAGTGGAGATGTTCGGTTGGAGGTATATATGTGAGTGTGGAATTTAGGGAATGGTCGTGGTTAGAGATTAGGTTTAGGAGTTCTCAACATATTGATGGCATTTAAATCCAGGGGACTGGAAGAACAAGTGAATACGGCTGTTAGTTAGGCTTTTCTTCCACCACCACCCCCCTTCCCTGTCCCCTGCCTCCCTCCCGTCTGCTTCCCCTTGCGCCTGGACCACAGGCCTAACTCATCGCTTGGATGTATCTCATACACCTTTTCAGTATGCTCTGCTCGGAGACCTCTGGCCTAGAGAACACAGTGTCTCTACTCCTTTGACCTTCATATGACAAAAAACAAAAAAGGTGTAGTAGGCATGGAGAGCAGGTATTGAATACAGGCAGAGTAAGCAGCCACTTCCAAGGGATGAACTCTGGGGTCCTGAGAAAATCTCTTACCCACGATACACAGTAGCTCCCTGAGCTGCTGGCAGAATCCCCCAATCATTCCTTTAGTTCAGCTGGGAGTGGGGAACTCGTTGCTGTTGCTGCAGGCCACCTCACGGAAGAGCACCTTAGAGCCACGAAACTGTTCAACTAACCCACTCTTTAAATTGAGGGAACTTCAATGAATAACCACAGAAGATATTAACATTATGCTTCATTAGCTTCTGATAGCTAGTTTTAGAGGGGAAGGAGGCAAGAGGGTGAGAGAAGCAATACCTTCCCACACAAACACTGTGCCAGGCCCTGTACACGCATTAGCTCAATAATGAACCCTCCCACAATTCTAGGAGGTAGCAATCATTGGACCCAGTTTACAGGTGAAGAATGTGAGGTGCAAAGGGTTTGTCACTTGCTCAGATTCATATCTCTAGTTAGCAAGTGGTATAGCCAGTTAATCCCACCTGGAGCCCACCTAGACTCCCCAACCCCCGTGACTCTGCATCTGTCCGCTGCCCTAACAAGGTCGAGGGGAGAGTGTTAATCAGAGGCCACGTCCTGGGGCTCTGGGATTCACAGTATTTATTACCTGTTACCCACCTCTTTGAAATGTTGAGTAGCCGTTGTTCCCAGCTTGTCGAATGCTTTCATCCTTAAACCTTAAAAGGTTTTTTTTTTCTTTTTTCTAAATAGGGAAACCACCGTTTCACACCAAGCAGCAAACTATTTTCTGCCCTTAGGCCAAGTAAGCAGAGTTATCCTGGGTTTAGGTAAGGCGCAGCCGTGGGCCCCTTCAGACCCTCATGCTCCCCATGGTAAGGGTTTGGATTCCTGTTAAAATGCAGCTGCCCCTAACACCGATGCTGTCAGATGTTTGCAAGCTTAGGGTATGTGAGTTTCTGACCTTTGCAAGGAGAGGTATATAGGGGGTAAAGTCATATTTGTACCAGAGACCACAGGAACCTTGGAAGCAGGCCGGCCCAACCAGGAGCGTCTGCTCCTTCACATGTGCACAGCCGCGCTACCAGGTGGGTCTAAGGCAGTTTACACAGAGGAGGGGACTTCAGTTTAGCCACAGGGGGCCAGTGCCGCGTCTTACAGATTGTGTGCCTGTTTGGCTGGTGGTTGGGCCTCAGGGAGTCCGGAGCAGGATCTCTGTCCTGATGGGTAAAGCGGAACTGCTCCTTCTGGGGTTTGTTGGGCAGGAAGTTGCTTTCTAGATACAAGGAGAAGAGTCTAAAGTCTTGATGGCGTTCTTTTCTTTTGAAGTTGTTAGAATGAAACAGTGTGTCATATTCCTTCCTTCCTTCCTCTGCCAAGACAGCTCGCCTGATATTCTCAGTTGCAATTGATTTCCCCTCCCCGTACTCCTGTAGACCTCTGCTTGTACTTCTATGCCAGTGTTTCCAAGCATCATCCTTATTAGCATTATTTATGAGCACGTCTGCCTCCTCTTCCAGATCATGAGCTCCTGGAGGGCAGAAACTGCAGTTTATTCATCTCTATCCCCCCGGGGACTGCGTGCAGGGCCCCGCACATCGTAAGCACTCAATAACTGCTGGTTGAATTGAATTATTACTCTCCGCCGCTGTTGTTGTGATTGGCATTTATTCATTTACTCCATTTGCCCCTTAAGAATCTCCTGCCAAGACTCAAAAGTAGAGACGCACAAGTACAAAGAGACACATTTTTAACAGTTGATGGTTCGGGGCTGTTTTATTTTAAATCGGCCCAAATGAAAAGCAGTGTTTTCTTCGGTCTTGCCAGCCAGCCAGAAAAGGTTATCAGCAGATTAAGAGGAGTGTTCTCAAACAGCATCAAGTGTCTTTCAGTGTGCGCAGTGGGTGGAGAGCTTTGCGTGGCCTCGAAAGCCGGCTGGAAGGCTACTTGGATTCATTCTGACGTATGTCATATTTTCGAGAGAGGTGTTGAAAGCCGAGTCAAACAAACAGCCAGTCAAAGTGCCGCTCAGTGCGCTGGAATGGGCGTTACATGAAAGCGTGAGTGAGCACCTCTCTGAACAAGGCTGCCCCCAGGTCTTCCCCGGGAGCTACTTGAAAAGCTGAGAAGTGTACGGGAGTTCTCATCACTTAAGGACATTCCCTCCATTCCACACGGGGCAGCGGGCCTCCCGGACACTTTGTACCGACTACATTCTAGCTGTCAGGTTGACTTTATCTTCAACCCGTTGATGGTACCAGTGGAAAACAGCCCATCTTTATAGACTGACACATTTAGGAACTCCGTGGCATATAAAGTCCAGATTCCTCCTGCTGTGACGAGAGAAACGGACACGAAGAGAGAAGATCTAGTATCTGCAGCGCCAGAGGCAAAGGCGCAGGCAGGCAGGCAGGCAAGAGTGAGTATTTACAGCGCACCCATTATGTGCCTGGTCCTGGGCTACAGGTAACGAAACAGATGTGGTGCCAGCCCTTGTGGCGTTTATAGCTCGGTGGAGGGGGAGGGGGACTCAGAGGAAGTGGAGAGGGGTGGGGGAGGGGCGGGACAGACATTAAAGAAGTAATTACATATCTCCTGAACTAAGTACGCATTAAATAAGAGCACTGATGGAGATGCTAAGAGAGCGTGTAAGGGAAAGTCAGACCCAGCCTGAAAGGTCAGGGCAGGATTTTCTGAGGGAATACCTTTTAAACAGAGATCCGAAGGGTGAGTAGGAATTAACCAAGTGAGGTACATGTGTCCACGCTGGAGGGGCTAGTGTTTAGGGAAAGGGGACAGCATTTTCCATAGCACTGCAGTAGACTAGATGTGACGCATCTGAGGATCCGACAGAAGGCCGATATGCTCACGGCGTGGGGAAAGGCAGGGTGTCGGGAGTGGTAAGAGATGAGTTTGGAGAAGCGAGCAGCAGCTGGGTTGTGCGGGGCCTCACATCTGGTCCTTTTTTCATCGGGGGTGTTGGGGGAGGAGGAACTAAGAAATAGCTTTCAAAGACTATTCAGCAATGAAAAGAAATGGACTACTAATATATATGCAACAACCTTAAAATACTATACTAAGAGAAGAAAAGCAGTCAGAAAAGACCACATGTTTTATGATTCCTTTCACGTGAAATGTTTAGAAACAGCAAATCCATAGACAAATAAAAGCAGATTAGTGATTGCCTGGGAGTGGGAATAGGAAATGACAAAAAATGGGCATAAGAGATATTTGGGGGTGATAGAACGTTCTCGAATTGTGGTGGTGATTGTACAACTCTGTCAATGTATTAATGATCATTGACATATACACTTAAAAATAAACTAATTGAAAGTTTAAAAATAAAAAAAGAAATAAGCCTTCTCCTCTCCCACGGAGGAATATGAGACACATTACAGAGAACCTTTTCCCCCATTCAGCCTAACCCTTCCCCCACGCCCCCCTCCAGGGCTCTGCCGCTCTCAGACTCGTAGTCTCTATGGGCAAGAGCGGATATCTGTTCATTTACTTGGTGCCCTTAGCTCCATGTGGACAGTGGGCACAAGCAGATCACATCTGCAGAGCTATGAATTGGGCACACAGTGGGGTGGTTAGTTATGCCAGGGATGGCTGTCATCTTTGTAGATAGGAGAACAGAAGTGTCCATGACCAGCCATTGGAAGAGAGTTATTAGAGCCCAGTGAACATCTCTGCTTTCCAGAAGCCACACTCTCACGTTGGTGCCTGGCCAGAGAGGCAAGGGAAGCAGGGCCATGATAAGAATTAGGAGCTAACTGCTCATCCAGATGTTACGGGGGCAGTGCCATCATTTACAAGCCTCCGTGGTCCCTCGGCCACTTCCGAGGACAGCCTCCATCTGTTAAGTCTCAGCAGCTTTCATGGTAATAGTCACCTAATTGAGGAATTGAGAGTGAAATCAGGGGGAAATCTGTGGCTCATTCACTCGAATAGTGCCTTTCCTGTACCTCGGATGAGAGACAAAAGATCATAACTGATTTCCTACTCTTCCCAAGGGAACAGTTTATAATAGTTTAAAGCAATCAAGCAACAGAGTGAATTGGCTTTCTGACCCAACAGTCCTTGGGGAGAGTACTGTGAAAGGCCACTAAGTTGTTATATTTGTATAATTAAATCTAACGTTTTGATCAGTTTGATGAGGACAGTGTTGTCTGTTGCCTTTGAGATCTGTAGAGCAACTCTCTTCTCCGGCTGTGCTGACTCTCCAGCCGATGTTCGTGACTAAGGCCAGGGTTTGCCCATATCTTGCTTTCTCGCCAACATAATTTTCTATGGAAATCATCGAAAAACAAGAATGGGATTGAAGGAAGTGATAAGAATGAATGCCAAGGTGAATAACTTCAAATGAATGGGTTTCTGAATCGTGGGCACTCGATGTCACCAACCGGCTACTTTGCGGGGGGGGGGACCTCCCTTATGCCTTTTGATGGAATCCATATTGACTTGACGAAACAGACCCTCTACTCCCCTAATTTCTCTTTGCTAAAGTTAGCAGTGAACGCCACAAAAAAAGGGTACAGTTGGACAAGACCACTGTCTGTTGCTGGTGAAAGCTTGCACAGAGTCTCCGGTCTGTCACTGAGGTGCTGTCTGTGGACCTTTGGTTTGACTGACTTGACTTCTAGGTGCTGTGCGCCCTCTCCTTCCACCCCTGTCCACCTCTACGCTCCATTCCGTTAAGAACAGAACTACACCTTTTGTATTTACTGGCTCCTCCTCCTTCTTGTCTTCCTTCGGACCATCAGGAGGATCCAAGGGAAGAGAGATTCCTTATCATTCCCTGCATAGAATACCAAAAATTGAGTCAGAATTTGGTAGAAGATAAATCAGTTCCTGGTAGGATGACCCTGGGGAAGTTGCTTGATCCCTGTAAGCCTTCCTTTCTTCATTTGTAAAATTGAAAAAATAGAACCAACCTCACAGGATTGTCATGAGACTAAAAGTAGTTTGAAACCTGTAAAGTGCTTAAAACACCGCCTATATCACAGTAATTGTTCATTCTCTATTCAAGCAGCCACTGAATTAAATACCTAGTATGTATAGGTGCTGCTTCAGGACACACGGTATATTACATGAGGTTTATATGAGTGTATGAAATGCAACATGATATCGTGGAAAGAACATGAACTTGTAATCAGAAATCTGGGTTCCAGTCACCACTCTGCCTTTTACGTGCTGCGTGACCTCAGGTAGGTTACATGAACTCTCTGATCCTGTTTCTTCACCTGCAGCATGTAATTGATGACATCTTATATGGTTCTGCTGGTAATTAAGTGAGGTAACGCACATGAGAGCCTCTCACATCTCCTGGGGGCATGCCTGTAGACTAATACGTAAGGGATGAATAAATGTGAGACTCATTTTTCCTTCTTCATTAGGCATAAGCCCTGAACCTCAATCCACCTTCAGTCTAGTTTGGGAAGTAACTCTAACATTCTAGATATTTTGAAGATTGCTGAACTATTCAAGAATATTCTGTGTTAATGCCTTATTATTAAGATGTCATATTTTAGAGATCTCAAAAGTCTTACATTGAATCCAGAACAACAAATTGTAAATTTTGGAAAAAGTTCATCCAGTTCTGCCCCTCAGAAGATGTGTGGCCTTGGGCAAGTCACTTCACCCCTTTCTCCATCTGTAAGATGGAAATAATTCTAGAATTTACCTCATTGGGTGGCTGGGAGGATTCAGTGAAATAAAGTAGGGAATGTGCTTCACCCGTTGTCTTTTACATATAGGTGCTCGATAAATGACAACTAGTATTAATATTCAGAAAAGAAAATCAGAAGAAAATATTAAGTGCTTGTCTTTTCTAGCTGTTTGGCTGTCATTATCTAATATTAGATCCCCTTACGTTTGGAAGGAAAATTCGACTATTTTGAAGCATATTACTAAACTTTGGGACCTGACATTGGAAAAAAACATCCAAGTCCTCCTATCAAATGCACCGTCATATCCAAGGCAAAGACAGATTCAGAGCTCCTGTGCCTGCAATCATGATGTCCTTGTATCGAACTCACAAAGTTCCCTGCTGCCCAGTTTACAGGTGGAGACACTGAGGCACAAGAATGCTACTGAGAAGAAACGGCCGGCAAGGCTTGAACACTATTAGTTCCTGTCCCCTCTAATTCTGCCTGTTTGTATCCAGAAAACCAAGGTAGTAAGTGAATTCTTAATTTGCAAAAATTCCATGACAAGTATTTTCCGTCCCTGCAGTGTTTCTGAAATAGTGACATCATTTAAATGTTTTTCATTTTTATATTTATCTTCTCTCTACTCATACTTTGTCGGAGGCTTTGTGGAGCAGCCTGGTTTCTCCCCTTGATGAGGGGTGTGGATAATGAGACTCTCGAACGTTCCTTCCGGCTCTGACATTATGCATTTGTACGGATGTCTCTGGGACTTTCAAGAATGCATGCAGTGGGGTTTCCTTAGTAAAGATCCTTGTGAAAGAAGGTTATGTCCACCTTTCCTTGAATGATCCCACCAGATACTTTGGGAAATCACCAGGAATAATGAACGCATTCTGGATGACGCGTGCTTAGCTAATTGGGCTGAAGCACGGCGTTGGTTAGCAAGTTGGCTGAGTGCCAGGTAGCAGGTGTCTGCATAGAGTCAGCACTGATTCTTTTTCAAAGGAGGGAAGGAGGCCTATGCATGTTTTGTTTTTGAGAAACTTTACCTAGGTTTTGCCCTACTCCCACCCTCATTTGAAAATGCTGAGGGCAAAATAAAACCAAGTTTATTAGCACTAAAATAAAGGTGATTTCTTTTTAGTGTAGTTTTCTTTTCACCATTTTCAGTCTGCTTTTAAGAGGTCAGTGCATGTTCCTATGTGTCTTTATTTACCTCTTAGTTTGATCAGAGGCACACAACCAGGATCATTTTATAGGGTTTTGCTTTGAGGCCAGTTGAACTGAGGCTTTTTGCATGGAGATTACTTCTCTCAGTATATTCCCAATTGTTTAATATTTTGCATTTCCAAATCAGCATATCATTTTCATCTTTTGTATTAACTTGTAGTTTAGCTCTTCAAACAATGAATTTATATTATTTTCATTTTCCTCCATCCAAGTATTATAAAATTTCTATTCATCAGAAGCCCTCCAGGAAAAGGTTAAGGATGTTCAGTGATGAGTACATGGATATTTAAGCAGGATTTCTGGATCTTGTAAGTGGGGAACAACATTCTCTACATACCACTGATAAACAAGCATCTCTGAATGTGCATCTGAATCCCGGTCCCCCGGGGTCATTTGGCTAAACACATACTTGAGTCTAAGGAGGGAGGGCTTTCCTCAGCCTGAACGATTTGGGCTAGAGAAACTTTGCCATGCGTTTCCGGCATCTTGCTGCAAATAACAGAAGCTCACGTCAGCTAGCATCATATATAAGGATTCTTTGGAGCCTCACAGAACTCTGGGACAGGAAGTGGAAAACCACCAGGAAGCCAGACCATCATTCTTTTGCTGTTGTCTTGCCTCAGCGTTTCCCGTCACATCTACTTCCATCTCTACTTGCGGTAGGGCTTTTTAGTCGTTCTCCCCCGGTCTATCTAAAATGTCTCTCAGTGTTCAGAAGTCCCCAGGCTATTGTGTAAAAAGAAACGATGTAATTTTAGAAAGGCTATTGGTGGCATTGATCACTTTTTTTTAAAAAAGAAAACAAAGAGGGGAGCTCAGATAATCCCTGGCCACACTTCTAGCTCTGAATTCTTAGGGTCCTGCACATGCATATGTGGACATCTCTTAGAAGATATTCTATCTATCAGGCACCATGTTCCCTCAAGCATACCATTTTATCAGTTTGTTAGACTTCTTGAATCACACTGGGTAGTAGGCAGTAGTTGCGAATATACCAATCCTCTATTAGCAGGCTGAAAAGTTTGTGGCCCTTGGGAAGCCCTGTAGCCCTCTCTCACCCAGCACCTTGGCAGACAGCTCTTTTGCCTGCTGCTCTCGAGTTGGCCTCAAATCCTTCTCAGAATTGATAAATGAATAAACAAAATGTGGTACACCCACACCATGGAATATCATTCAGCTGTAAAGAGGAGTGAAGTACGGACACATCCTACAACATGCATGAGCCTTGAGAACATTACACAGAGTGAAAGAAGCCAGACACAAAAGATCACATAGTGTATGAGTCCATCTATGTGAAATGTTCAGAACAGGCAAATCCATAGAGACAGAAAGGGCACTGGTGGTTGCCAGGGGCTGAGAGGAGAGGAGAATGGGGAGTGACTGCTTAATGGGTAAGAGTTTTTTGGGGGGGGGTGGTAAAAATGTCCTAAAATTAGATTGTGGTGATAGATGCATAACTCTGTGAATATACTAAAGCTATCCAATTGTACACTTTGAAAGGGTGAATTTTATGGTATATGAATTATATCTCAATTAAAAAAAATCCTCCCTAGCACAGCACTCCAGGAAACCACCACTAGTGGAGTTAGCTTATGTCATAAAATGTGAAGTTTTGCTATTTAGCGTTTTAATTCAACTTGTGCTTGGGCTGAGATCTTCTCCAGCTATACACTATGCACTTACAGACCTCTGGGTCTTTGCTTCTACAGAATGTTATCATCATTTCTTCTCCCCACATCCAGTACAGATGCCTCTAATACAAATGGAGCATCCTCTGTGAAGCCTTCCCTGACTCCTTCCAACTCCGCACTCACCCCAGAATAATTAAATTCTCCCCTCCCGATATCCAGCGGCACTTTGTGCATCCCTCTTGCCCAGTCCATGTCACACTCCTTATTGCTCAGGATTTCCCTCTTGCCTGTCTTCCTCATTTTTTAAAAATTAATTAATTTTTATTGGAGTAGAGTTGATTTACAAGGTTGTGTTAGTTTCAGGTGCACAGCAAAGTGGATCAGTTCTACATATACATATATCCACAGATGTCTACTTCCCTTACTTTATAGATAGGAAAACTGAGTCTTAGAGATGCTAAATGACTTGCCCAAGGTCACCCAGTGAGTAGAAAGCAGAGCCAGGATTTCAGCCTCTCTAGCTTCAATGACAATGGGGGACTAGAGTAGCACGGACCTCCCAGTGTTATTGGGAGGGTGGATGACATAACGCAAATCCAGCACTTTACCTGCCACATAATAAATGATGTAAAAGTTTTAGCTATTATTATTATAAAAGCAGCAGTAGGCATAGTGGTCTGGAGGCAGCCATTGAAGCTAGAGAGGTTATTAACTAAGTAGCTCGAGGCCACATAGTCTGACTAATAGTAGAACTGGGATTTGAACCCAGTTCTGTCTGGCTCCAAAGCCCATGCTCTTAACCATGAGGTGCTGCTACCTAACTTCTTCACATACTTAGACACTTTCATGACCACAGCGACTGGTAACTCTTAACATTAGGTGGATCAAATGGCACTTTCGGTTTCTCAAGTGACCGTGGCCATGCAGAAAGTGGATTCCACATAGGCTTCGAGGTAGTGCCCGCAGGAAAGCCAAACAGGAAACCGGACATCTCTCATGACGTGTAAGTGTCCCACAGGAGCTACTGACATATCTGCCGGGGAGGGGCTGGCTAGGTGCCGTGCCCCAGACTCCCAGCTGTCAGGCAGAGGCCTCGCCCTGGAGTGAGGATGTTTTGGGGACCCTCTTTGTCAGAGCACCCAGCTTTGAGATGGGCCCCCATGCAGTCCGTACTCTCGCAGGAGCTGTTCTCATTTAACAAAGAGGCAACCAAGCCCAACTTGTGGCCTGCTGTATATGCATCCCAAGCTGGCTGCCCACTTGCTGCACCTGCTGGTTGGCAGGCCCTGCCCCATACAGGCTGGGCTGATTCTTCAGCCAAGTGTGAATACAGGTGATAGACTAGGCTCTAATATTGGCAAACCTGGCCTCATGCCGTGAGGGCATACGGGCTGAGCCCCACCGGAAAACACTCAGGCCTCATGGTCACAGGACAGCGCCCAATCTCAGCTCTATAGCTTCACTTCTCTTTCTCTTTCTCTAAGCATTAGAGAAAGAGAATAAGTGTGTTCTGGTTGCCTGTAGAGCTGCTGAGGCTGGTGCCCACCAAGAGACCCCTAATATTAGCGATCTCTGGGAAGCCAGGAATTTATAGACTTGGCCTCTGCTCCATCAAGCCTAGCTATCAAGCCACTCCGAGCCCCCGCTGCTGCAGTGGTTCATAAGTCACGTCATCAGCATGAGCAGGCACTGTGCTAAGTACAGGGGATAAAGTGGGCAACAAGTCAGAACGGAATCCGGCTTCAAGGGGGACATGTTTAGTACGGGGGACAGACGTTAAGTGAATATTACACTTAATTTATGTGTTTACATGCTGAATTCTTAAGGACGTCAGAGGGCAAGTCCTTGTTGGGTCTTCTAAATCTTCACTTCCTGTGGTACCTGTGGGTGCTTAGTCTCGCTTGGCTGTAAGTCCCAAAGCTGTGGCTCTGGCCACTGTAATCAGTGTTGCCTGTGGGTGGCAAAGGCAACTTCCTGTCCTGGCTTTCCAGTGCTCAGGGCACCAGGAAAGTACACTAACAGTCCAGAGAGCCTCTCAGGTTGTTTGGCAGAAGAGCTGACCCCAAGGAATGGTAGACTGAGGCCAGGGCCCAGAACTGATTATCGAGCCCAAAAACCGGGCACTGTGACTTTACAAGAACCATCAAAGCCCATCTGCTGTAATGGTGGGTAATAGCCCCCAAATCCCTCTTATCCTAGAGCCCTGGGAGTCATGCAGTTTGGGAGGTCAGAAATCAATGCTCTCTCCCCTTCCTTCTGCGTGACCCCAGTCTCCTTTGCTGACGCCCTCTCCTCTTAATGTTGGAAAACCTCCGGGTTTGGTCTGTTTCCATCTTCTTTTTACTGTGTACACATTCTCCCTAGGTAATCTCATCAAGTCCCATGATTATAGACAACAACATATGCTGATGATTTGCAAATTTATATTTTTAGGCTCGATTCACATCTCCAACTGCATAACTGGCATTTCCATGTAGATATTTAAAACGCTTTTCAAACACAGCAAGTCTAAGACTGAACTGTTGATTTTCCCCACACATACTCTTGTTGCTTTTCCAATCTTCATTGGCTCAGTGGATGAGTGATTCAAGCCTCTTTCCCTTAGACCACACATCCACTTCATTAGGAAGTCCATTGCATCTATTTCTAAATATATCCCCCAATCCATCCTCCTTTCTCCGTATCTACTGTGATCACCCTAGTCCAAGTCACAATCAGCACTTGCCTTTACACCTACAAATGAAGGGCTTCCCACTTCTGCTTTTGCTTCCCTGCAATCAGCCTGCACAACTGCGGCCAGTGATCTGTTTTCAGTGGATATCATCTCGTGAATATCAGTGAATATCCCTCTGCCCCAGACCCTCCAATGGCTCCCTATTTCATCTGGGGTAGAATTCAAAGTCTTTACCACACTTTAGAAAACTCTACACAATCAGCTTCTAACCCTCCCTTCCACCTCATCTCGTGCCACTGCTTCCCTTTATTTACCATATTCCCACAGCATTGGCCTTTTTTCTGTCCCTTGAACATACCAAGCTCTTTCCTGCCTCAGAGCCTTTGCACACGCTGTTTCCTTTGTCTGAAATGCTCTTTGTTTTCACACTTCATGTGTCTGTCCTGTCAGCATGTCAGCCTTAGAGAAGCCTAAAGTAGGCGCCCTTATTTTCTATCTCAGCCTCTTACCTGTTTTCTTCATAGATCTCGTCACAACTTACAATATCTGTTTACTTGCTTTTCATCTGTTTACTTGATTTTGGTGTCTGTGTGTGTGGAGGGGGGAATGGGTCTGTCTTCCCAACTAGAATATAAACTCTCTGGGGACCACTACCACTGTGAGTTGTGCTTGGAAGTTAAAATACAAATTCATTTAGGAAAATAAGTCATTTCCATCAGAATTATCACATTTATCAAAGAATTCCCAGAGTGTGAAAATGGTAAAGACATTTTGTGGATGTATGAAAGTCGAAAAGGCTACTCCTTTTTCCCCTATTTTAATGACTTTCAAAGAAAGCAGTGTGCTATAACAGAAAGAGCACCCACTAGTTTACAGATAAATAGAAGAAATGGCCATCAATTTCAGCTTTCTCACTGATGAGCTATGTGACCTTGCAGAAGTTACTTGAGTTCTCTCAGTCTCAATTCCTACATGAAAGTAATGATACCTGCCTCAAGGTGGTTATTTTTTAAATGAAATGAGATTAAGCCCATATAAAGATACGTGGCACATGATGGGAGCTCAATAAATATCCATTCTTTTCCTGTTAGGGTTAGCCACTAAAGAAAGGCATTTCTTCTTCATTATTCTATTTTAAATGGAATTTCCTGGGCTACCTACTTAATTTTTGTCTTTGGGTAACACATGGCTTCCATCCAAAAATTAAATTCCAAATATGCAGGTTTGTCACCATTGTAGAGATTCTTAAGAATATGGTGCAAACTCTGGAGATAGTCCCCCAGGAGGGGTCTCAAAAAATGTTTTTGACAGCGGCAACAGCACTGAGCTAACTGTCTGGAACCCCATGGCTTGGCTAAATTCATATACATTTGCTGAAACTACAACAGCAGCGTCCAGGCTCATGACTTTCCAGGCACAGCTCTAGATACCAGACCATCATTTCAGTATGACTCCAACCTCTTCCTGCACTTACAGAGTCTCTTCAAATGCGACTGCCTTTGTGGGGAGTATTACAGGAGCAAAGACCCTATACTGGCTGGCTCTTGGTAGACGCTGTGTCCTGTTAATTGGACTAGTTCACAGTTTGGGGCCATCTTGAACTCAGGAGTGGCCTTGCGGTTAGAAGACAAAAACAGACTTTCGAGGAGTTAGTGAATGAATTCATGCTGGAAAAGGGTTCCCTTGGGCCAGAACTCCCATTGATTCCTTTCACATTCCCAGTCCCTGATTCCCAGGGGCCTCTCGTCACAGATGACAAATGGCTGATCATCCAAGCGAAGTGACCTGCCATTCAATAAGCCATATCTCAGCCGATATAGAAGACAGCTCATTTTTCTCGTTAGAGAGCTCTTCTTCCTTCATCTGTATGAATATCTCACGTATGGTCCACTGAGGCTTTTCCCCCTGCAGAGGGAAGACAGGCTCCTCTAACCTGCCTGCAGGAACTTTCTTCCTTGTAGAAAGAAGATCTTCAAGGGCTCTAAAGGTTTTATTGCTTCAAGTTAAGCTTGGTCAAATTACTCACAAGTGCTGAATCCTCTTAGGGGTGTCAGCCTGAGAGAAGGAGGCCTATTCAGATGGGAGCCTGCATTGAGGCTTCCGACAAAGACCAATTAGTCTGGATTGTGCCGGCCGCATTTGGAGGGTGACTGCCCTCAGACCACCAACTCGTGCCACCAAAGTGCTTATCCCACCCAGGAGTCAGCTGCTTTCCCTCAGTTGCCACCGCAGCTTCACATGACCCCCGGGTCAGATGCCCCTCTCCTGCCCTGGCTTGCACTCCTGCCCGGTTGTGGATCGGGCTCTTCATCCTAATGGCGTTCTACTCCCACTCTGTGTGAAAGCTGCTCATGTTTTTTGGTGGTCATGACGAGTGACACAATCCAACCTTTCCTGTAGAAAATCCATGTGGCTTCATTGGGATGTCTTTTGCCTCTTGGTGACCCAGACTGTAAGCTTTATTTGGAGGAATTCGGGTCTAGTCTTTAGATTATTGAGCCATGTATAAAGTTATACATTTCTGTGACTGGAAATGTATTCAAGCAATGAGATGATGTCTTTCGTTCAGTCAGACGTCATTTATTAAGTTTCTACAAACTGCACCGCAGTGTGAGGCCTTGGACATTTGAGACACAGCCTCTGCCTCTCCAAGACCTCGCTGCCAGTAAGGGGTTAAAGCCAAGTACATGAATGACCGTGATAACGATAGTTAACTTCTTTAAGCGTTTACTATGTGCCGTCGCCGCGTTAAGCGTTATACGTATTTCGTTTAACCCTCATGGTCCACAATCCCTTATCCTCAAATCTAAGATACAAAGCTTTAAAAACCCGAAGTTGATTCGTATGACTTGTTTTCGCAACTAATTTGGCAGCAAGCGCAGACCTGAACTTTTTCATGAACGTACGTGAGGCTATTTGTCATTTTATCCCACTTTGTGTAATTATTCATTTGTTTCACTGTTGAAATACTAAGATGTTTGCTTTTAAGCCCATCCCAGAACCCATGGCGTGGGGGGGGGGTGGTTTGTAGGACACAAAACGTGCACTCTACTTTTAAAAATCCCCAAACTTCTGAATTCCAAAGCTCTCATGGCCTCAGGATTTGTGGATCAGGAAAATATACCATGATGGAGTCCATTTTATAAATGCTGAGATTGAGGCTCAGAGAAGGGATGCAGCTTTCCCATAATTACACCACCAGGAACTGGAAGCGCCAGGATTGAATGCCAGTTTTGTCTGGCTCCAGAGTCCATGCCCTTAACCACTGAGCCATGCCACCCTCTCATCCGAAAACACAGTGTAGATCATAAAAGAAGCCCAGAAAGCGGTGGCGGGGTGGGGGGGAGGCGGGTGGGACGAATTGGGAGATTGGGACTGACATATATACTCTACTATGTATAAAACATATAACTAATGAGAACCTGCTGTGTAGCACAGGGAACTCTACTCAGTGCTCTGCGGTGACCTAAATGGGAAGGAAATCCAAAAAAGACGGGTTATATGTATACGTATAGCTGATTCACTTTGCTATATAGTAGAAACTAACACAACATTGTAAAGCAACTATACTCCGATCTAAATAAATAAATAAATAAATAAATAAATAAATAAATAAGAAGCCCAGAGTGAGGGCTACAGGGAATTTGAGGAGGAAAAGCAGACCTCCTGGAGGGGATTTAGTCAAAGCTCCAGGGAGGCAGGGTGGATGCAGGTGGAACCGTACCTTGAAGGGAAGAGTGAACTGTGGAAAGGGGAGAGCAATCTAGCAATCTAGCCCAGAAACATTTGGGTAAATAGCAGGCAGCCCTGGCCGAGGAGAGGAGAAGCTGGAAATTAGCCTGAGAAGATAAGTCAGGGACAGAATACGAGGGGCCAGGATGACTAGAGTACAGAGTTTTTTAATGAGAACCAATTATGTTCCCCTTGCAGATCCCAAAGCACCTACTGGACATCCTGTCCCCCTGTTTTCATTCTGCCTTAGAGGAGCAACGAGCAGATGGGAACATCTCTATGTATTTTTGCTGGCTTTCTTTTCTTTTACTTTATTTTTATTTTGTTTCATTATTATTTTTATTAAGCAGATTGACAGAATGGGTTGAAAAGGCAGCCAAGAAAGTGAGGAAGCAGAGAAGAGCAATGGTCATAAATATCTATGGTAGAAGTATCTGTGCTGGGCTTTGTTGCTTCTTTGTAAGCAGAGAGTTAAAATTTAACCAGGGAACTCATGCCTCACTGCAGCTGGCAGGGATTCAGTGGGAACCCGTCTGGCACCCCTGTGATGACTCACTACCCCCTCCTTCTTCCCTTAAAAACTGTTTCCTCCTCCTCCTCCTCCTCCTCTTTGGAATCCCAGTAACGGTTGTAGGGGGATACATCCATTACCATTACCATTTAAACCTAGAATCTAAAGATGTTCTCTTTTGTCGTGAATAATCAAAGTTCTAAACTGATATTTTAGAAATCAGGTCCAGTCCATGAGTAGTGAATTGAGTGTGTCTAATTACGTTTTATAGTCATTTAACAGCTGTTAATAATGTAATTTTCTCTTATGCCCAATTTGCACTGAATTACTTTAATGACCCACATTATATTTATTTTCCTTTTGGTGTAACAGTAATCAAACACTAGGGAATCAACTTGGACATGGAAAGAAATAATTTATTATTTTTATAAGTTTGAAGGTAAAGGATAGTTTTCAAAAGAAAAGAATAAATCATATCATAAAAACAAAAGTAGTTTACCACACATGAATGCATATGTTTTCTCTGGCATGTCTTTTTGTGAAAAAAATAATAATTTAACGAACACAATACATTTGTTTCCCATCCAAGTCTGTATTGTTTGATGCGAACCAAGTGTTTGCAAATACACATTTGACTGACAAGCGAATGAGCTTCCTCCTCCCCCCGCCCCCCCCCCAAATATCCTCCTGGAATGCAAAAACCAGATTTCTAAGTTTCTGGTGTATGAGTTAAAGAGACACAGCATCCATTTAAATAGACTCCCCAATGGAAACTTGTATTTCCAAGGTGACGCTAGAGGAGAAAAGCAGTGTGAAAACAGGAGGAAATACAGCTTGAGAGAAGAAAACTAAATGCAAAGACGGTAGGCAGGAATTTCTCCCCCACGTTAGAAGAAACTTCTACACGAGATCTTTATCAGGGTGCAAAGAAGGCTGAATTTGGGAGCCCCCAAAATAGCGAGATAATCGGAATGGGACGTCATGAAAAGTCTGCTCGGCGTTTTTCCATTCAGTTTAAACACTGGAAGAACCAAGCATCTGGTATTGTACCCGTATGTAAGTGTTTTCTGCAGCCCACGTGGATTGATGCCCTTTGTGTTTGAAGTGAGCTGCGAGAGGAGGGTAGAAGGGAGTTCTCCCTGTCTGTGGGATGCTGGCTGCCCTCGTTCCAGCCAGGGCTTGACCTAGCATGTTCTGCCTCTGCGCGCTCGCCTCCTGGAACCTAACGTAGGAGGAACTACAAATGGATGCGTCTTCTCTCCGGGCGAGTCAGAGTCATTTTGCAGTTTGTCAAGAGTAGGAGGCTGATTTCATCCTCATTGCTCAGGCCCCAGTGACTGGGGCAATGGTGTACCCAGGGGGGAGGGCTGGTGGGAGAGGTCCACCCCAGGTGCAGGCAATAAGGGGGGAAGGGGGTACATTGCCTGTGGCGAATTCAAAAACAATAATAAAACTAACGAAAAGGCGGTCTGCTTTTCATGCTCATCATGTGCTAGCCATTCTAGAGAACGTCAGTGACGAAACACCCCTCCGCGCCGGGTTGCCCACTCCCACTTGCCTCCCGCACTGGGTATTCCTTGGCGGTGCCTCCCCAGCCATCCCCTTTCCTTGCAATGGCGGGCATTATTGCATTCTTCTGCAGCCAGCACCAAAGTCACTCTTCTGTCAGCCTCTTGCCGGCTGTGACTAGCAGCTGCCACGTCTGTACTCCTGCTCTTTAGCCTCTGCAGGCCTTTCCTGGTCACCGCTGTTGCCGTTGCCAGCGTGTGGGTGAGTTCTCTCTCTCTGCCAATGTTTGCGGCTCTTTATTAGCTTCCTAAAGGGTGTTGTGGCTCCTTTAGTTGACGAGGCTTCTGTTGAGGAATTTGGGACAAGTTGCCAAGGGCTGGCTTGAGGGCGTTTCAGTGACACCACCTGATGTCTTACTGTGCCAACAATCAGCCACTGTCCCCCAGCCAAGCTCACAGCCTTTGGATCTTTCCTGCTTCAGGGTAAATGCTCGCCTTACTCAGAGCACTGTCCTCAGAAGTTGGTGGAGGAGGGGATAGACTTGAGGCTTAAGCCTGGAGTCCTGGAGGCCAGTTGCAAATGCTAAAGTTCTCTTTACTCAACCATTCCCTCAGGGCTGTCTTAGTGCAGAGTTCCAGATTTGACCAGGTCTGTATGTCATGGGGAAGGGGCTGGTACCTATGCTTGAGTCAAGGAGCATCAAAACCTCTGCAACTGCTTCTGTAATCCTCAGAAATACGGAGGTTGAGTTATCTCAACACAGCCTTGCATTGGGGTTCCTCGGCGTACCTTCATTACAATGGATGGTCTTCTTTTTCTTAATCTGTCTTTGGATCATGGATCCCCTTGAGAATCTAATGTAAACTATGCACCCCATCCTCAGAAAAGTGCATCCTCCTACATATGTCCAGAATTTTCCATGTCACTTAATTGGCTTCCGTTACGGGAGTCCGTGAACCTCAGATTAAGAACTCCTTGGTCTAGCAATTCCTCCTTCTCTTGTTGCCTCTCAGAAATACATCCAGGCCTGGGCTTCCCTGGTGGCGCAGTGGTTGAGAGTCCGCCTGCCGATGCAGGGGACACGGGTTCGTGCCCCGGTCCGGGAAGATCCCACACGCTGCAGAGCGGCTGGGCCCGTGAGCCATGGCCGCTGGGCCTGCGCGTCCGGAGCCTGCGCTCCGCAACGGGAGAGGCCACAACGGTGAGAGGCCCGCGTACCGCAAAAAAAAAAAAAAAAAAAAAGAAATACATCCAGGACACAGGATGCACAGAGCCTGGGCATCCACAGTACTTTTAGAAGCCCAAGGATAACGTCTTAATTTCCAAGATCAGAAGAAAAATTGAACTATTACACCAAAGAAAATACGTTAATATAACATATTCATTTTGACATCAATGCGGTAGTAAAATTTAAGTTTTGATATTTTTTTATGGAAAAAGAGGCCCACAAAGGCAAAAGTGAAAGTCAAGGACGCACGAAAGTCAATGCAGCCCAGAAAAGTCCTTTTGTGACATTGTGGAGACATAGACTAGACTAAATTGTTGCACAAGCACACCTCTCCAGGCTGGGCTGAGGGCAGAGCCCAGGATTTGGAACTGGGGGACGTGGCTTCCGATCTTGGCTTAGCCCTTGGCTGCTTGTGGGACCTTGAGAGAGTTATCTCAGCTCTCATTTTCTTCATCTGCTAAGTGGGGATAAGCCTAAAAACTCTGCTTTGACCCCACACGGGGATCTAGTAGCCTGGATGTGTAATGAGAAAATATACGTTGAAAGGTGCTACATAAACTTTAAGTAACAAGAAATTGCAGTTATTAGCATGACGATCACAGATTGGTGATGAAAGCCACCCTGAAGTGCGAGGTATGTCTGCTCTTGCTTTGATGGATCTCACAGATCCCCAGGATAATGGAGGATAGGAGGACTCTGGGGAAATGTCTAGAGATACAAACCCACAGGCCAGTTCAGGAACCAGAGGATAAAATGTGATTATAAAGTTACAAAGCGAATTTTTAGACAAAGATAGGGTTTTCTGAATTTTATCTAAATAAATGCTGTCATTCGAAGTAGTCATCCTAGATGGTTATATACTTTTGTAACCATGCTGTCTATTTTGATAACTGTGACCTGCCTTCTGATCTATATTATAAAATCTGTGCAAAAATCATTACCATTTGTGAAACTGGATTTCGAATTGGAAGATCCAGTTTCATGCCTCAGTTCTCCTGCTTACTAGCTATGTGACCTTGGGCAAGTCACTTTCTCCCTCTGAGCATTAAGTTGCTCCTCTATAAAGCGGGGAGTCAGGCTAGATAAAAAATTCCAGACATATGACCTGAAAGCTGCCCAGTGACAAAGCTGCTTCTTTCCAGCTCATATAGGCCCTGTCCCAGCTACACAGACTACAGGGTTCATCTTCAGAACATCAGTTTCATCAACTCCTGTTCCAGGAGGAACTAGATTTTCCTTAGGAATAAGTGCACCAAAATTAAACTCAAGCAATACTGCTTCCACATGATATACAGTGACTATAGGAGCTTTGGATCTGGGGACCAACAACCTTTGTAATGCTATAGTCATCAGTGCCCCCATCAAACCAGGTGGCAGCATCCATTCCTTTTGCTTTTGGCTTTGCTACCACCTCTGCTACTTAGTGTGTAACAACCACAGGGTTCTTACTTGCCAGGGGAAGCATATCTTAGCCTAGGAACACAAATTTCAATATTGTCTCAGTAGGGAATGCTGTTCACCCAACAGCATCCTCAGGATTCCTCCTCATTCCTGCTACCCAGACGTGTTCTTGGACCATAACAGAATTAAATTAGAAATCAATAACAAAAGGATACTAAATATTTTTAAATCCTAAAATAGTTGAAAATTAACAATATACTTTATTTTATTTATTTATTTATTTAAGATGTTGGGGGTAGGAGTTTATTAATTAATTTATTTATTTTTGCTGTGTTGGGTCTTCGTTTCTGTGCGAGGGCTGTCTCTAGTTGTGACAAGCGGGAGCGACTCTTCATCGCGGTGCGCGGGCCTCTCACTGTCGCGGCCTCTCTTGTTGCGGAGCACAGGCTCCAGACGCGCAGGCTCAGCAATTGTGGCTCATGGGCCCAGTTGCTCCGCGGCATGTGGGATCCTCCCAGACCAGGGCTCGAACCCATGTCCCCTGCATTAGCGGCAGACTCTCAACCACTGCACCACCAGGGAAGCCCCAACAATATACTTTAAATAACTGAGAAGTCAAAGAAAGAAGCCACAAAGGAAATTGGAAAGTATTTTGAACTGAATGATAATGACAGTTTTTCAAAATTTATGGAATGCAGCCAAAGAAGGGGTTAGAGGGAAATTTATAGCTTTAAATGCCAGAAAAAGACAGAGGTCTAAAATGAATTGTCTAATTTCTGCCTTAAAAAGCTTAAAAAAGAGAAAATTAATCCCAAATAGAAGAAAAATAATAAAGATAATAGTGGAAATTTATGTAAAAGAAAGCAGACAAACAATACAGAAAACTAACAGAACCAAACGTTTGAAAAGGAGGAGGTGAACCAGCCCTAACTTAGAAAAGATTATGTACGTAGAACACCTAAAGGAATTTAAAACAAAAAATCATTAGAAGTAATAAGTAAATTTATGGAGAATACTAGATACAAGGTGTGTTAGTTTTCTATTACTGCATAACAATATTACCACAAACTTAGCAGCTAAAATACAATACATATTTATTATCTCACAGTTTCTGTGGGTCAGAAGTCTGGGTACAGCTTATCTGGGTCCTTTGCTTAGGGTCTCACAGGGGTGCAATCAAGAAATTGGCCAGGGCTGGGGGTCTACCTAGAAGTCTCAACTAAGGAAGGACCCACTTCCCTGTACTCGTGATTTTTGAGAGCTTCACGTTCTTTGTTGGCTATCAACCAGCAGCAGGCTGTCTTCAGCTCCTAGAGGCCACCCACAATTCCTTGCCACATGCGGTTCCCCAGCATGGCTGCTTGCTTCCTCAGAGCAGCAAGGTAGAGAGATTACAGCAAGATTGCTGCTACAATCTTAGGTAACATAATCACATGAAGATAATAATGTGTATCCTGTCACCTTTGTCATAGTCTATTGGTTATAAGCAAGTAATAGGTAACACCCATATCCAAGGGGAGGAGGTCACACAATGGCATTAAGGCCAGGCGTGGGGATCATGGGGGTCTTCTTAAGGATCAGTTCACCACACAATGTCAATTGCATTTCTAACATGCTAGCAACAAAGAATTGGAAAATGAAAAATTTTAAATGTCATTCACAATAGCATCACAAAATATAAAAGTTAGGAATAAGTTTAACAAAAAATGTGTAAAACCACTGCAGTGAGAACCATGAAACATTACGGAGAGAAATTTAAGAAGACCTGAGTAAATGGAGAGATATATTCTATATTCATGAATTGGAAAACCTAATATTGTTAAGATATTGGTTTTCCCCAAATTGATCTATGAATTCAACCCTATCCCACTCAAAATCAGAGTCAGAGTTGTAGAATAGCCAAAACAAATATGAGAAAAAAGAACAGTGTTTACATTTCCATAGAAGTTTTAGAATAGTTAAAACAAACTTGATCTTGAAAAAATAAATTCGATGATTCACACTCTCTGATTTCAACAAACTGTAGTAGAAAAACTGGCTATCTGTGTGGAAAAGTACACCTAATCTCTAACTTATACCACACAAAATTTAATTTGAAATTGATTAAAGACTTAGAGTCTAACATCATAAAACTTCTAGAAGAAATTTTACAATATCTTTATTAGCTTGGGGTAGACAAAATTTCTTATGTCACAAAAAGCATTAGCTGTAACAAAATTGATGAAGTAGAATTCATCAAATTAAACACATCTGCTTATCAAAAGACCCAGCTAAGACACTGAATAGGCAAGCCATGGACAGAGAGAAAATATTTGTAAAATATAATGTAAAAAAATATATATATACATATATATATCTTCATATATATATATATATATGCAGAGAGTTGTATACAGCATATATAAAGAGCTCCTTAAAATCAATAACAAATAGATTAGCAAACCCCCCAAAATGACAAAAGACTTGAACAATTTCTAAAAGAAGATACAGGAATCACCAATAAGCACATGCAAAGGTACTCAATATCATTAACCATGACGGAAATGCAAATTAAACCACAATGAGATTGTACTTCATATCCACCAGAATGAATAAAATGGAAAAGATTGACAACACCAAATGTTTTTTTTAAAAAAATTATTTATTTATTTTTTTCCATGGGTAAAGAGCTTTATTTTTATTTTTACTTTTTTTCACACACACACACTGTATTTTATTTTTACAAGAGATAAGTAGACTGACACCAAGCATTGTAAATGGATGACCACAACAAAAGCAACAATGACTGCAATTACCAAACACGAAACACACTCATACTATGTCATAATATTGACATTCAGTCCAGTAATCCTCCACTATTACAGCTCCTTTACTTTGCAATGAAAATTGATTTGTATATTTTTTGCCTCTGTGGGATTTGTCCTTGTGGGATTTTTTTTTTATTCAAACAGAAAGTCACAAAAATTATAATCATCCTCATCTGTTCACTCAGTCCCATGTAATTAATTTTTTTTTCATTTTTATCTTTTGTTAGCACTTTTACGAGTTCATCAGTTTTCCATTAGAGTTCTGAAAATGCTTATTCATTCAATTCAGCAGTATAGTCAGTTACCAGAAACCTGTACTTGTCAGAGTCTTTTCCATGAATTCCTTGAAGATGAAACCCTTTTATAGGAACATATTCGCAAAAACATCAGAGTACACCCAGAACTGTCTGTAAATGACAAAAGACTTAAAAATGACCACGGTTAAAGATTTGATGAAAGTTCATAATAATGCAATTGACAAGGAAATTTAGTTATTTCTGAGATATACATTTTAAAGTAATAACTAGAATTGTGACTTATAACATTATACCAGAACATATAAGATTTTTAGAAATTTCATGTAATGTCTGAAACATTTATATTAACATATTTCCATACAAATAACCCAAAGAAAGTTTAGTGTTAGTTGTTTTGTTTGTTTGTTTGTTTATACTGCAGGTTCTTATTAGTCATCCATTTTAAAAACATCAGTGTCTACATGTCAATCCCAATCGCCCAATTCATCACACCACCCCCAGCTCCCGCCACTTTGCCCCCTTGCTCTCCATACGTTTGTTCTCTACATCTGTGTCTCCATTTCTGCCCTGCAAACCAGTTCATCTGTACCATTTTTTTAGGTTCCACACATATGCGTTAATATACGATATTTATTTTTCCTCTTTCTGACTTACTTCACTCTGTATGACAGTCTCTAGGTCCATCCACGTCTCTGCAAATGACCCAATTTCGCTCCTTTTAATGGCTGCGTAATATTCCATTGTATATATGGACAACATCTTCTTTATCCATTCATCTGTTGATGGGCATTTAGGTTGCTTCCATGACCTGGCTATTGTAAATAGTGCTGCAGTGAACACTGGGGTGCATGTGTCTTTTTGAATTATGGTTTTCTCTGAGTATATGCCCAGTAGTGGGATTGCTGGATCATATGGTAGTTCTATTTTTAGTTTTTTAAGGAACCCCCATGCTGTTCTCCATAGTGGCTGTATCAATTTACATTCCCAGCAACAGTGCAAGAGGGTTCCCT
>NC_041234.1:110394269-110395748 GCF_002837175.3 Physeter macrocephalus
TTGCCTCCTTTGTCATAGATTAGTTGACCATAGGTGTGTGGGTTTATCTCTAGGCTTTCTTTCTTGTTCCATTGATCTATGTTTCTGTTTTTGTGCCAGTACCATATTGTCTTGATTATTGTAGCTTTGTAGTATAGTCTGAAGTCAGGGAGCCTGATTCCTCCAGCTACATTTTTTTCCCTCAAAACTGCTTGAGCTATTCGGGGTCTTTTGTGTCTCTATACAAATTTTAAGATGATTTGTTCTAGTTCTGTAAAAAATGCCATTGGTAATTTGATAGGGATTGCATTGAATCTGTAGATTGCTTTGGGTAGTATAATCATTTTCACAATATTGATTCTTCCAATCCAAGAACATGGTATATCTCTCCATCTGTTGGTATCATCTTTAATTTCTTTCATCAGTGTCTTATAGTTTGCTGCATACAGGTCTTTTGTCTCCCTAGGTAGGTTTATTCCTAGGTATTTTATTCTTTTTGTTGCAATGGTAAATGGGAGTGTTTCCTTAATTTCTCTTTCAGATTTTTCATCATTAGTGTATAGGAATGCAAGAGATTTCTGTGCATTAATTTTGTATCCTCCTACTTTACCAAATTCATTGATTAGCTCTAGTAGTCCTGTGGTGGCATTTTTAGGATTCTCTATGTATAGTATCATGTCATATGCAAACAGTGACAGCTTTACTTCTTCTTTTCCAATTTGGATTCCTTTTATTTCTTTTTCTTCTCTGATTGCTGTGGCTAAAACTTCCAAAACTATGTTGAATAAGAGTGGTGAGAGTGGGCAACCTTGTCTTGTTCCTGATCTTAGTGGAAATGGTTTCAGTTTTTCACCATTGAGAACAATGCTGGCTGTGGGTTTGTCATATATGGCCTTTATTATGTTGAGGAAAGTTCCCTCTATGCCTACTTTCTGCAGGGTTTTTATCATAAATGGGTGTTGAATTTTGTCAAAAGCTTTCTCTGCATCTATTGAGATGATCATATGGTTTTTCTCCTTCAGTTTGTTGATATGGTGTATCACGTTGATTGATTTGCATATATTGAAGAATCCTTGCATTCCTGGAATAAACCCCACTTGATCATGGTGTATGATCCTTTTAATGTGCTGTTGCATTCTGTTTGCTAGTATTTTGTTGAGGATTTTTGCATCTATGTTCATCAGTGATATTGGCCTGTAGTTTTCTATCTTTGTGATGTCTTTGTCTGCTTTTGGTATCAGGGTGATGGTGGCCTCATAGAATGAGTTTGGGAGTGTTCCTCCCTCTGCTATCTTTTGGAAGAGTTTGAGAAGGATAGGTGTTAGCTCTTCTCTAAATGTTTGATAGAATTCACCTGTGAAGCCATCTGGTCCTGGACTTTTGTTTTTGGAAGATCTTTAATCCCATTTTCAATTTTATTACTTGTGATTGGTCTGTTCATATTTTCTATTTCTTCCTGGTTCAGTCTTGGAAGGTTATACCTTTCTAAGAATTTGTGCA
>NC_041234.1:110396043-110455784 GCF_002837175.3 Physeter macrocephalus
ATTTCTAATCTCATAGCGTTGTGGTCAGAAAAGATGCTTGATATGATTTCAATTTTCTTAAATTTACTGAGGCTTGATTTGTGACCCAAGATGTGATCTATCCTGGAGAATGTTCTGTGCGCACTTGAGAAGAAAGTGTAATCCACTGTTTTTGGATGGAATGTCCTATAAATATCAATTTAATCTATCTGGTCTATTGTGTCATTTAAAGCTTCTGTTTCCTTTTTTATTTTCGTTTTGGATGATCTGTCCATTGGTGCAAGTGAGGTGTTAAAGTCCCCCACTATTACTGTGTTACTGTCGATTTCCTCTTTTATAGCTGTTAGCAGTTGCCTTATGTATTGAGGACAACACCAAATGTTGAAGATGATGTAGAGCAACTGGAACTCTAATGTTGCAAGCATTTTGGAAACCCATTTAGCATTTTCTTTTAAAGTTAGACATACCTCCCTTATGACTCAGATATTATATTCCTAGATATTTACCCAAGAGAAATGAAAACATATGCCCACAAAAAGACTTGTGTATGAATATTTATAGCAAGTATATACACAATAGATAAAAATTGAAAACAACATAAATGCTCATCAACAGGAAAATGGATAAACAAATTGTGTTATATTTATACAGTGTAATACTAGAGAGCAATAAAAAATTAACTACCAATACATGCGATTAAATAGATAAATCTCAAAAGAATTATGATGAATGAAAGAAACAGCATACAAAAGACTGCAAGCAGTATGATTCCCTTTTTATGACCCTCAAAACAGGCAAAACTGTTCTATGGTGACAGGAATCAGAACAGTGGTTGCCATTGTGGGGGAGGGCAATATTTACTGAGAAAGGGCATGAGGGAACTTTCTGGAATGATGGAAATGTTCTATATCTTAACTGGGGTGGTGGCAATGACAAGGCCATATACATATGTCAAATCTTATCAAACAGTACACTGGGTGTGTATATATATGCACATATGTGTGTATATATATATATATATGTAAATTATACAACAATTATACCTTCAATATAAGTTATTTTAATGGTATGCCTAGCACCTTATTTGCTGCATGTAGTTTTAATTGTTTGCAAAAAAATATCAATTTGTAAATCAATCAGGCAGCACAGAGCTTCTTGTTCTGTGCCCCTTAGAAGTTTTCTCTTGGTTTCAGGGGCAGGCCAGGGACATGCATCCAGATGAGCCCCAGCTGCCACTCTTGCAGCCATCTGCTCCTCAGCTGGCCTCAGCTGCCTGCCTGCATGCTCAAAGCTTCTTCTTCCTTAGTTCCTGCTGAGCACCTAACCACTGGACCACCAGGAAGTCCCTTTTCTATTTTTCTTGGCCGCGCCTCGCGGCATGTGGGATCTCAGTTCCCCAACCAGGGATGGAACCCGAGCATCCCCTCCTAAAACCAACCCCTGCTCCCCTGTAGCGCAGAATCAGGGAGGGGCGTGGGGTTCCATCTCTCTCTCATGTGGCACTGAGAAAGAAAACGGAACTGGGCCTACTGTTTTTTCACTAGGAGAGCCAGGAGGCTCACTGAGTTGTCATTGACATTTGCTTAGCCTTCTACTGGTTTCTGGAGCATACAAACTTTTTTTTTTTTTTAACCTTAGACTGCTTGTACTTGCTGTACCCCTTGTCTGGAAAGTTCTATCCCCCAAACATCAGATCTTTGCATGGCTGTCTCCTTCTCCTCCTTCAGGTCTTAGTGTAACTCTCAACTTCTTCAGGGAATTAAGTATGATACTACTTAGTTTTTTATAACACTAATTACCATTTGTAATTCTATTTTTATTTTAGTGGTTGTTTACAAACCTTTCTCTTCCACTAAAGTATAAATTTCCATTAGGGAAGACATTCTATCTGGTTTTAATTTTGGTTTTTCTCTCCTGTGTCTCCCATGCCTAACATGGTGCCTTGCAAGTATCTGTTGAGTGAAGGAACTGCTGCTCTGAAGGTAATGTACACCTGTGCTCTAGACCACATTCTTCCCCCTGCTTCTTTGGGCCCTTGCTTCTCCAACTGTGCTCTTACTCCATGGTATTTTTGCTTTCTCCTAGGCCGCAGGCTTCTTCCCTTTCACCTTCAAAAACAATCTTGAACCTCTTATTTTAAAAAGAAGATGGACTTTTGTAGGACTTGGTTTTCCCTTCTCATCTCACTTTGTCCCTTCACTGCCAAGCTTCACGCATGCTGTGTTTACCAGCTACCTCCTCTGTCTAATCATCAGTGTTAGCCTTCTAGAGCCTGGCTACTACCTGTTCTACGCTATGGACCCCCGTCCAAAAGGTTCAAGACTTACCCTGTTCATGACCTGCTTCGAGTTTTCCTTCTCCCTCTCTAGTCGTTCCTTCTTGGTCTCTCTTGTGGATTCAGACTTCCTCTTCCTACCCATAAATGTCTCCTGGAGGCTTTCTTTAAGGTCTTTTTCTCTTTTGTCTTGGGCATCCCTTTCTTCTCTCTGTATTTAAATTATACTCACTTTTCAAGGTCCAACTCAAAGTTTTCTCCCTCCATGAAGCAGCCCCTAACTAGATATTCAGTCCTCTCTCTGATCTCTCCATTCACCAGACACCTCTAATGCTCAGCATGGTCAGTACATCCAATTTAGCACCTGCTACAGTGCCCTTGTTTTGGGAACTAGAAATCGAGACTCCTTATCAGACAAATATTGTTCTTTAACTTATGGATTTAATTATATAGAAAGCTTGACAATGATATAAAATTAAATTTTATTCCATTGTAGATTTAGTGAACCACAGTTGCTAAAAATTATGAAAGTACATAAAGGCAGGGAACTTTTGGATATCCAAGTTGTTCCTTCAGTCAGATCCATTATCTAGGAGTGTTCTTTCTTATTTCTCATGTTAGATTTTATGTTCCTGACTATATAGTGATCTCTTGAGTTTTGAACATAGAAGAAGACGGAAGCGCGCAATAAATATTGAGTGACTGTAGACACTTTTTACTTGTTTCATAAACTAGCTGTACAAAGTGGTGACATCTAAATTATTTTTTTTACATCTAAATTATTGAAAGGATTTCTAGACCAATAATTTCAAAGTGTGAGATGACTTTAGTCTAGATCTAAATGCAATCTACAGTTCTATAAGCAATTTACTGTTCTGTAGCATGGTTAAGGTCATAGGCTTTGTCTACGCCTCGGGTTTGAAGCTCAGCTGTGCCATTTGTTAGATGTGTGACCTTGTATTGGTGTTTTAACCTGTCTATAGGTTCATGCCTTTATCCATAAAATGGGATAATAATACCTGTACCTAAGCACTCACTAAATGTTACTTATTATTAATAATCTCCATAGTGTACTTGGAAATTTGCCTAAGCAATTATGTATTGCTAGTCAGACATCTTCAGATTCTGGAATGAAAATGCTATAATATTTCAAGCATGATAATAATGTCCTGTTATATCATATAATAAATTTAAAGTGTTAAATTTGTGAAAAAAAGAAAAATTTAAAGCAATTAGCCAAACTGTAGAAACCAACTGAGGGTAAACTCTCCTTTTTACTCAGTGGCTTCTAAATGTTTGAGATTTATTTTTCTTTCCAAGAAATATCTTGTGGCTGCCAAGTCAAAGCCTTTAAAAAATGACCTGGATAAGGGTGTATGTTACAGCTAGGATACCCCTACAACTGCAGTAGTTCAAATCAAATATCTACGAATGAAAGGAGAGACTGTAATTGCCAGAACTCCTTACAAGAAACTGGTCATTGTGTGTGTATTAGCGATTTGATAGTCCTCAGTAATGGTAGAACTTTGGTGAGTATCTTATGCTACTTCAGTCGACTGTAGTCAAACAGGTAAAGTTGAGAAGATATTTTATGTTTCTCTCTCATTGAAATCAAATACCCAGCCTTTGTGAGAACATCTTTTATTTTCTTTCCAAGAGTAACATACCATTACAAACCTTCAGTGACAATTAAGTGACAATTAAATATTAGTTTCCACCATTTCTGTGGTAAAGGATTAAGCTAGGAAGTATGCCATTACAAAAGTTAGCTTCTGAAGGACTATATTGGGTAATTGAAACAATGATATATTGCTTTTTAGGAACACTAAAGTCACACACACACAAAAAAAACTAGAGCAAACATGTTAGAATTTTAGAGGGATGCTGAACCTTTCAAGGTTGATGTGGTTGGAGTTGGTTGAGGAGGTTGGCAATGCAGATGAAAGTTATCCTGAGTTTCCCCACATGGTCTTTGCAATACACAGAGGACTCTGGTGGAACCAAAGCCACTGTGGAACACTTGTTTCTCCTGCTGCCATCTTTAAAAATTCACTAAAATTAATGAAATAATGTCCTTGTTTCAGAAGAGACATCAATGTCATCAGTAAATTCATTCATGACACAAACTAGAGGCTGCTCTGTGTCATATTTTCAAACCTCAACCTACAAAGGAGCAGCCTATGGTAGTTCTATTCTTCATTTTTTAAGGAACCTCCATACTGTTCTCCATAGTGGCTGTATCGATTTACATTCCCACCAACAGTGCAAGAGGGTTCCCTTTTCTCCACACCGTCTCCAGCACTTATTGTTTGTAGATTTTTTGATGATGGCCATTCTTGTCAATGTGTCTTGTTGATGGTTTTAGCTCAGTGACCCAAATAATAAGTGTTCCTGTTATGTGGTGGTTGAAACAAGCAGAGAATGTTCTTGCTTAGGTACACCATGGAGCCCACACAGAAGCAGTCACGGTCTTCATCAGGCAGAGTCGGCTTATGTTTTTATTTGACTACAGATGATAAAGTAAAGAAATTCAAATGGAATCTAAAAAACAACAAAAAAATGGTCATGAAGAACCTAGGGGCAAGACGGGAATAAAGATGCAGACCTACTAGGGAATGGACTTGAGGATACGGGGAAGGGGAAGGGTAAGCTGGGACAAAGTGAGAGAGTGGCATGGACATATATACACTACCAAATGTCAAATAGTTAGCTAGTGGGAAGCAGCCACATAGCACAGGGAGATCAGCTCGGTGCTTTGTGACCCCCTAGAGGGGTGGGAGGGAGGGAGACACAAGAGGGAGGAGATATGGGAACACGTGTATATGTATAGCCGATTCACTTTGTTATAAAGCAGAAACTAACACACCATTGTAAAGCAATTATACTCCAATAAAGATGTTCAAAGAAAAATCTAAAAAAAAAAAAAAGGAGCAGCCTATGGATTAAAAGAACCTCATGGACCATATTGATAGAAATCCCGCAGTCCTACATGTTCATTGCTACCTGCTCTGACTCTATACCTTAAGCCAGCCCGCCCTATCCATGCCATGTCCAAACAACAGCACATAAATGCAAGTACTTCAGATCTGTTTTATACCATCACCTGATTCTCCTCATTTTATTCCCCACTTAGCCTCTGTTCTGTTCAAATTCCTCCTATAGCTCCTGGTCCATGATGCTCTCTAATGGCTGAGGTTTACAGTCATCTTCTTTTTTTTTCCTGTTCCTGGATTTCATGAATAGGGTGTTCTCCCTCAGTTTTGGCCCCTGGAATTGAAACTGTGGCACTAGTTCACCTGTTTTATGTCCTGTGATATATCTAGGTCCTGTTAACATATCAGAAATCATGTGGTGCTCCAGAAAAATTTCCATCTGATGGCTTTTGCTGTACATGAGGATCTGAAAGATTAAATCCTGATCAAGTGAGTTAGGATTTGTGAGAATATTGAGAAGGGACAGAAAGTACTGGGACCTGATATTCTCCTCACAGTGGCAGACAATAGGGATTGTGCACTTCTCTCTCTCTTTTTAAAAAAAATTTTATTGGAGTACAGTTGATTTACAATGTTGTGTTAGTTTCTGCTGTACAGCAAAGTGAATAAGTTATACATATACATAAATCCAGTCTTTTTTAGATTCTTTTCCCATATAGGTTATTACAGAGTATTGAGTAGAGTTCCCTGTGCTATACAGTAGGTCCTGTTATATATTTTATATATCATAGTATGTATATGTCAATCCCAATCTCCCAACTTATCCCTACCCCCTTTCCCCACTGGTAGCCATAAGATTGTTTTCTACATCTGTGACTCTACTTCTGTTTTGTAAATAAGCTCATTTGTACCATTTTTTTAGATTCCACATATAAGTGATCTCATATATTTGTCTTTCTCTGTCTGACTTACTTCATTCAGTATGATAATCTCCAGGTCCATCCATGTTGCTGCAAATGGCATTATTTCATTCTTTTTTATGGCTGTGTAATATTCCATTGTATATATGTACCACATCTCTTTATCCATTCATCTATCAATGGACATTTAGGTTGTTTCCCTGCCCTGGCTATTGTAAATAGTGCTGCATTGAATAAGGGTACACGCATCTTTTCAAATTATGGTTTTCTTCAGATATATGCCCAGGAGTGGGATTGCTGGATCATATGGTAGCTCTATTTTTAGTTTTTTAAGGAACCTCCATACTGTTCTCCATACTGGCTGTACCAGTTTACATTCCCACCGACAGTGTAGGAGGGTTGCCTTTTCTCCACACCCTCTCCAGCATTTACTGTTTGTAGATTTTTTGATGATGGCCATTTTGACCGGTGTAAGGTGATACCTCATTGTAGTTTTGATTTGCATTTCTCTAATGATTAGTGATGTTGAGCATCTTTTCATGTGCCTCTTGGCCATCTGTATGTCTTCTTTGGTGAAGTGTCTATTTAGGTGTTCCACCCATTTTCTGATTAGGTTGTTTGTTTTTGGATATTGCGCTGCCTGAGCTGTTTGTATATTTTGGAGATTAATCCCTTCTCGGTTGCTTCGTTTGGAAATATTTTCTCCCATGGTTTCCTTTGCTGTGCAAAAACTTTTAAGTTTTATTGGGTCCCATGTGTTTATTTTTGTTTTTATTTTCATTACTCTAGGAGGTGGATCAAAAAAGATCTTGCTGCGATTTATTCAAAGAGTGTTCTGCCTATATTTTCCTCTAAGAGTTTAATAGTGTCTGCTCTTACATTTAGGTCTTTAATCCATTGTGAGTTTATTTTTGTGTGTGGTGTTAGGGAGTGTTCTAATTTCATTCTTCTACATGTAGCTGTCCAGTTTTCCCAGCACCACTTATTGAAGAGGCTGTCTTGTCTCCATTGTATATTCTTGTCTCCTTTGTCATAGATTAGGTGATCACAGGTGCGTGGGTTTATCGTTCACTTCTCTTGCTCATGAATCATCAGCCTTCATAACTACATCGCAGTAATAGTGGGCTGCTAAAGATGGGAGCTATTGCCATGAAATGTCTGTAGTTGACTAATGGCCACAGCTTGAGAAGGCCTGGATGGCCCAGGTTGCTGATTACCGTGATGGGAAAACGTTGTCCTCATCATAAATTTCATCAAATCCTCGTCCCAGTTAGGAAGCTCAGAATGTCCATCACATATCACTGAGTATCTCAGAGCAAAGTCTGTCTCATGCCAAGCTCAAGATTGTCCACACTGTGATGTTAGAAATTTCGTCTTTGGGGACTTGGGCAAGTAGAAGGCTTCCAACCTGTTAGGAAGGAAGGAAGAACTCCTGCACCATGAAATATCACAACTTTAGACAATGATGATAACTTTCGTCTCTAAAATGTGGTCACATGTGAGTTGTCCAGACCCAGAGTCAACATTGCTGTGCTGAGTGAAACCAGACTTCCTGTTGAAGGGCAGCCCCTGAGAAGGATTCCAGCTGCGGTTTTCCTTGTAGAGATCTCTACCCTCTAGCAGGAAGGCTATCAGGTGTTGGCTTCACAATAGGACAATCACTTGTCTCAAAACTCCCCAACTTGCTGAGAGGTATTAGTGACCTCCTGGTGACCCCACACCTACCCTTCAAACTCAATCCCAGTGTTTCTGACCTAGCATAATGGCTAGGAATGATGAGAAAGGGAAAATGGATCTAGATGAAGGTAGTGTCAACAGAGAACAAGCTGATTGTCATGAGGGAGCTTGGTCCAAGAAGGAAAATCATCTGGTATCTCAGGAGTGAAAACTAGATATGCCTGGCTTGCTCCTCCTTATCAGATGTTGCCAGCATCACTTCATGATCACTAATTCCATCTTCTGCCTACTACTTAAGGAAAGTGCCAACTGGGTACAAACAAGTTTTTAAACAGTATCACCAGCTTGTCATGCTTGTCAGTGGAACCAACAGAACACTAAGGCCACCAAAACGATTTGTTGTTCTGAGTATTGTCCTGATCAACACCTCATTTGCTCTGATCCCAGAGTGTAGAAAACAGCCACTAACTTAGAAAAAGAAGGGGAGGAAAAAGAGGGTTGTCCTAACCAAATGAATGAAAGGTTCGAGTTCTAGAATACTTTAATGACATTGAAGAGCACATGAGGTTGGACGAAAGGAGAAAGAAACAAAGATTTGTTTAGGTGGGGAGTGGCCAGCAGCCTGGGCTCTGCAAGCTGAGGTCCTGGACTATAATCCTGATACCACTGCTGACCAGCTGTATGATCTTGGACCAGTAATTCTCAGTCTAAGTTTCCTCATCAAAACTTAGGGATAATAACTCTCCATGCAATTTTGCTCTAAAAAATAAAATCTATTAAGAGCTAAACCCAAGGATAGCTTCAAAGGATTGTTGTGGAGACCACATGAGTCAGTTATTAGGCTATTGTCTCTCAGCTTGAAACCCATCCATCTATAGTCTGTTTTGTGATGCTGGAACAGGGACCCCACAAACCATATTTCTTTTCTGCCAGCTGGCTTCCCGTTAGGCTCTGCTAGTGGAGACTAGAGGAAGACTGACTGCAAGGCTGGAGAAGGAAGAAGGGACTTGCTCCTGCCTGTATGCTTTCTATAGGTTTCGTGTGTGTGTGTGTGTGTGTGTGTGTGTGTGTGTGTGTGTGTGCGCGCGCATGCGTGTGCGTGTGTGTATCACCCTAACAAGATATCATTTTTTTTCAGTTTTTTTGAAGTATAGTTGATTTCCAATGCTGTGTTAATTTCTGCTGTACAGCAAAGTGACTCAGTTATACATGTATATATTCTTTTTCCTATTCTTCTCCATTATGGTTTATCACAGGATATTGAATATAGTTCCCTATGCTATACAGTAGGACCTTGTTGTTTATCCACCCTATGTATAATAATTTGTGTCTGCTAATTCCACACTCCCTGTCCTTCCCTCCCCCACCCCTACTCCCCCCTTGGCAGCCACAGGTCTGTTCTCTATGTCTGTGAGTCTGTTTCTGATTTGTAGATATGTTCATTTGTGTAGTATCTTAGATTCCACATATAAGTGATATCTTATGATATTTGTCTTTCTCTTTCTGACTTACTTTGCTTAGTATGATAATCTCTAGGTCCATCCATGTTGCTGCAAATGGCATTATTTTATGCTTTTTTATGGCTGAGTAATATTGCATTGTATATATATATATATATCACATCTTCTTTATCCATTCATCTGTCGATGGACATTGAGGTTGTTTCCATGTCTTGGCTATTGTGAATAGTGCTGCTATGAACATAGGGGTGCCTGTATCTTTTCGAATTAGAGTTTTGTCTGGGTATATGCCCAGGAGTGGGATTGCTGGCTCATATGGTAATTCTATTGTTAGTTTTTTGGGGAGCCTCCATACTGTTTTCCACAGTGGCTGCACCAACTTACATTCCCACCAACAGTGTAAGAGGGTTCCCTTTTCTCCATACCCTCTCCAGCATTTATTATTCTAACAACACTACTTCACTCCAGCAGCTACAGTTCCTACCAGAAGCAGTACCTGAATCCAGTTTTTCCCATTTTTCTAGCACTTGTAGAACCAGCCTTGTCACACTCCTCTCAGAGATACCAACTCTAGCCTCCTCGGAGGTCTGGGTCCTATAGCTTCACAGGGCCGCTCCTCCAAGCTCAAAGTCAGCAGCACCATCTGAAAAGTGCTCTCCTCTCAGAGGTCTGAGTTTCAGTTCCATGGGGCCCCTGCTCCAAGCTTCTAAGTTTTAATAATTCCAACCTCTTCTCTTTGTTTTCCCAGGGATAGTTCCTGCTTCCTGCAGTTGCTATCTCTTTGATACTTCAGAGTTCTCTTTTTACCTTTCCAATTACCTAAGAAAAACAACTTTATTGTACCTAGTTATCAATTCTTTATACTAAATTCTGTGTTTGTAAAACTGGTATGGTCTCTGTCTCTGACTGGACTCCCTGATTGATGTACTATATACCTAATGTTTACTGAGAACCTACTAAATGCTAGGTCCTGTTATAAGCATTTTATATATTTTAACTAATTTAATCTCACTCCCAACCACTATCCTAAGGAATATGAAGGGAATATTACAATGCCTGGCCCATAGTAAGTGCTCATTTAGCGTTAGTCACTCTTTTAGTTTGGGCTCTGCCTAAAACAGACCCTAAAACAAGGACTACTAGGTTTCAGGTGGTTTATTTGGGAGGTAACACAGGTGATGAGTTGTGAATAGTGAGGCAGGAAGGGAAAAAACCCCAGTAACATGTGCATTAATGAGCAGGTTACAATTGTGGACAAGTGGAGCTGAATACTATTGGGGAACCCCCTTTGAGAAGGCTAATGTGACATGCCTCTGAAGTGTCCCATCAGAGCACAGGGAGGATGGGGTATTTATATACCCTGTCCCATCCTGCAGAAGTACTAACTCTCCTACATTTCCAAGTTAGACAAATAGATATGCTGCTGCAAGACATTAGGATCATCTGTTAAAGTTATTATTATCCTTATGGGTCTGAACTACAGATTGGCCAGATAGAGGCCATGAAAAGTGTTTACCTAGTACAGATCACAAAGCCAACCTAGATGCAAGGGAGAACCTACAAATAGTGCCTACAAATGTACTAGGCATTCAGTAAATGTTTCTTCAACTGAACTGTTGATGGCAAGATTCTGACAGGAATAGTATTTGACAAATAAGAAAACATTTGGTAAAATTATCTCTTGAGCAGAGTAGAATTTTTCTTGAGTAGAAGGACTTAATTCTAACCAAGGAAAAGTTAACTGGAAATTAAAATATGGCAGAAACCTTTGAGTATTGCTACCGTGTCACTCTGGAACTCAATATAGTAAAGGAACTAGACAGTTGTGTACCCAGGATGGTCTTTGTGACTAGTAAAGGAAAACATACACACATATGTGAGTGTGTGTGCAATGTGCAATATATATATATATAGTATATATATATCCATATATACATCATCCATTCTTGGGCAGGATGGATAGGCTGGATGATAGATAGATATAAAACCTCACAAAACTCAACAAAAACCATTATCAGGAAGAGAGGAGAGAGAGAGAGAGAGAGAGAGAGAGAGAGAGAGAGAGAGAGAGAGAGAGAAATTGGTATTCTTGAGAGGGATTTTGGATTATTGTTTTAATATGTTAAATACTTAAATACATTTACATGTTATTCACGGAGATGTTGAAGATAATAGGAAAGAGAGGGAATAATGTCATGGAACAGAGAAAGGATTCAGGGTACAAGGGAAGAAATTAGCCTTCAGGAGTAATAAGACATACTTTTTCCATGAGGTAGAAAGGAACGGTGTGGCTGAACATAAATACTGTGTGTGGTGGGGAAGAGGGGAATAGGGTTGAGGAAGTTCTACCTAAGTGCTCCAATTTTCTTTGTAAGTTAGAAAGACTGAGGGTGAGGGAAAATGAGGGTGGAAGTAATAGGATAGTAGTCTTAAAGGAAATCCTGAGAGGAAGTCAGCATGATAGCAAAATAGGAGGTCCCCTGCTCATCTTCCTGAACAATGACAATAATTTGGCAGCTTACATGGACAAAAGTGCCTTTGTGAGAGCTCTGAGGGATTCAGCCACAGACTGAGAGTAGTCTTGCCCTCCCAGGAACCCACTAGGAGTCATGTCCATCTGAGCCTCTGGAGGTATGCCTGCCAACTTTTGTCCCATTGAAGTTCCTAAAAAGACCCTGTAATTCAGCTCTAGCCCCTCCCAGCTGCAGTCCAGGTGCAGTCCTGCCTGCCCAGGGTCTGAGCAGGAGACACACACACCTGTGCCCCCAAAGCAGGCCTGCTGATCTCAATCTGACTGCAGATCTTGAAGCAGCCCTGCACCTGCCTCCAGCCCCTCCCAGACATGGTCTAGGAGCAGTCTTGTCCACCCAGGGACCTACCAGAAGACATGTCTGTCAGTTCCAATGGAAGCAGGCTTGCTGACCTCAGTTTGCAGATCCTGAAGCAGCTCTGTGACCCAGCTGTAGCCCTGCTCTGCTGAAACTCCGGGAGCCGTCCTGCCTGCCCAAGAACCCCAACAGGAGACATGTCCATCCATGTCACCAAAGGTGGTCCTGTAGAACTTGGTCCCAGCAGTGGACCCTGAAGCAGTGCCGTGACTCAGTTCTAGTCCCTCTCAGCTGCAGTCTAGGGCCACACCCAGTGGCCCAACCCAGTGACCCAGAGGGAGCCCTCCCAGGAACCCAACAGGAACCACACCTCTCTGTGCACCTGGAAATAGGCACACAGTCTGTGGATTCAACTGTGGTCCCTGAAGTGGGCCCTTGTCCCAATGCCAGCCCTACTGACCAAGGTCCTGAAACTAGTCCTGTCCTACTAAGGATCAGAATCCACACTCGGCCAAAACCCTGGTAATAAGCCCACAAACCAAGGACCCCCCTGTGGACCCTGTAGCAGTCATGTGAGCTAGCCCTAACTCCACATGACTGTTATCCCACAGGCAATACCATCAGCCCAGGGACTCTTTACCTGCCAAAGCCAGTCTGTAAAGACTGGAAGAGGGTTTCCTCCTTCAAATGCACAGACACTAACACAGAGCTACGAGGATCAGGAGGAATCAGGCAAACATGACACCACGAAAGGAAACTAATAAAGCTCCAATAACTGACTCCAGAGAGATGGAGATCTATGAATTGGTGACAAAGAATCCAAAATAGTCATCTTAAAGAAGCTCAATAAGATGCAAAAGAACACAGACAACTAGATGAAATCAGGAAAACAATTCATGAACAAAATGAGAAATTTGATAAAGAAATTGAAACCATAAAAAGAACCAAACAGAAATCTTGGAGCTGAGGAATACAATGACAGAACTAAAAAATTCAATAGAAAGAGTCAACGGCAGAACTGATCATGCAGAAAAAAGAATCAACAAACTTGAAGACAAGTCACTTGAATTTAGCCAGTTAGAGGAACACACACACACACAAAGAATGAAAGGATTAAAGAAAACATGGGACTTATGTGACATCACTAATCAAATAAATATATGCATTATGGGAGTCCCACAAGGAGAAGAGAGAGAGAGAGAGAGAGAGAGAGAGAGAGAGAGCGAGAGAAAGGGACAGAAAGATTATATAAAGAAATAATAGCTGAAAACATGCCAAATCTTGGGAGGGATATATCATCTAGATATGTGGAGCTCAAAGGACTCCAAGCAAGATAACCCAAAGATTATCCTGAGACTCATTATGGTCAGATTGTCAGAAGTCAAAGAAAAAGAGAGAATTTTCAAAATAGCAAGAGAAAATCAACTCATCATTTACAAGGGAATCCTCATAAGTCTATCAGTGGATTTCTCAGCAGAAACCTTGCAAGCCAGGAGGGAGTGGGATGATATATTCAAAGTGCTAAAAGAAAAGAAAACTGACAACCAAGAATACTGTACCCAGCAAAGCTGTTCTTCAGAAATGAAGGAGAGATAAAGATATTTCCAAAAAACCAAAAGCTGAGGGAGTTCATCAACACTAGACCTGGCATACAAGAAATGCTAAGGGAGTTCTATTTGAAACAAAAGAATGCTAAGTAACAACATGAAAACATATGAATGTATAAAACTCACTGGTAAAGTTAAATAGCTAGTCAAATCCAGAATACTTTAATACTATAATGGTGGTATGTAAATCAGTTTTACTCTAGTATAAAAGTTAAAAGACAAAAGTATTAAAAATAGCTATAGCTACAATAATTTGTCAATGGATGCACAATATAAAAAGATGTAAAGTGTGACCTCAATAGCATAAAATGTGTGGCAGAAGGAAGTAAAAATGTAGAGTTTTTGTATGAGATTGAAGTTATGTTGTTGTCTGCTTAAAATAGAATGTTACAACTATAAGATATTTTATGTAAGCCTCATTGTAACCACAAAGCAAAAACCTACAGTAGATATGCAAAAGATAAAGAGAAGGGAATCAAGGCATACCACTATGCAAAATCATCAATTCACAATGGAAGACAGCAAGAGAGGAAAAAAGGAACAAAGAAAATATTAACAAGTTATAAAACAATAAGATGGCATTGGTAAGTCCTTACCTATTATTGATACTTACTTTAAATGTAAGTGGATTAAATTCTCCAATCAAAAGTCATACAGTGGCTGAATGGATTAAAAAAAAAACACACACAAGAAAACAAGACCCAGCTACATGACTTACAAGAGACTCACTTCAGCTTTAAGGACATATAGGCTGATACTGAAGGGATGGAAAAAGATATTCCATGCAAATGGAAACCAAAAGAGAGCAGGGGTAGCTATACTTATATCAGACAAAATAGACTTTAGGTCAAAAACTAACAAAAGACAAAGAAGGTCATTATTTAATGATAAAAGAGTCAATTCATCAAGAGGATATAACAATTGCTAATATATATGCATCCAACATCAAAGCACCTAAATATAGTAAGGAAATACTAACAGATTTGAAGGGAGAAATAGACAAAATCACAATAATAATAGGGGAGTTCAATACCCTACTTTCAACAATGGACAGATCAGACAGAGAATCAATAAGGAAACATTGGACTTGAAATATACTTTACACCAACTAGACCTAACAGACATATACAGAACAGTCTGTCCAACAGCAGCAGAATCTACACATTCTCCTCAAGTGTAATGGGACATTCTCCAGGATAGATCATATATTGGGCTGCAAAACAGTTGTCAATAATTTCAAGAAAGTAGAAAATATATCAAGTATCTTTTCTGACCACAACAGTATGAAACTAGAAATCAATAAGAGGAGGAAAATTGGAAAATTCACAAAAGTTTTTAGAAATTAAACAACACACTCCTGAACAACCAGTGGACCAAATAATAAATCAAAAGGGAAATAAAAAAATATCTTGAGACAACCAAAAATGGAAATATAACATACCAAAACTTATAGGATGCAGCAAAAGCAGTTCTAAGAGGGAAGTTTATAGTGATAAATGCCCATATTAAGAAAAAAGAAAGGTCTCAGGCAACCTAATTTTACATCTCAAGGAACTAGGACAAGGAGAACAAACTAAGCCCATGGCTGTGGCCATGGGTGCATGGCTTGGGTGGAGGGGAGGAAAGGCCACTGTAGATGAGGTCAGGAGAATGAGAAGCTAGGACTGTGAGTGGGTTGTCACTATGGGCATTGAAATCCCCCATCATAAGGATAAAGTATGGGGTAGAAGGGAAGGCGCAGAATCAGGGCTCACAATCTTTCGTGAATGTTGGGGAGTGACCAAGAGGTTGATTGATGAGAGTAAAATGGCAGGGTAGAGAGTAATGGTTTGGAAACAGCAATTAACCGCTAGAAAAAAAAAAAAAAGATCCTGCCTCCAGGCCCTCTACTAAAGAGGCTGGGAAAGTGAGCTCACTGGAGAGGCTGCAGAAGAAGCAGAATCTTCTGGCTTCCATTTGTAGGTCCCCAGGCCTATGAGACATAGTCTCAACTCCTTAGCATGAACTGACCACAGTGTCCTTCACAATGTGGTTCTAAATGCACCTTTCAGTCCATTTCTTCTACCCACCCACTCAGGGCATGTTTTAATCTACAAAATCAGAGTTTAACACTTAAATATGATCTAATCTAACCTTTTGAGATAGAAATTTATTTACTGCAGCGTGTGTACATGGGATGGTAGTTAGATGATTTTAACAATACTCGGTGGAACACTATTGCTTTTGAAAGGCGATACCAAACCAAGCATGTAGATAGATCTTTAAAAATCTATTCCTTAAGTTGAGGTAACTCAAAGGCTGGGCCCTCTTACAGATGAGCCCTCCCCCCAACCCCTGAATCGGTGTTGATCCATCAGTCAATCAATTAGTAAGCAATAACTGAGCACCTACAAAGGGCCTAGTATTGTGTTTAGGTTCTTTGCGAGTTACAGCAAAATCATGACATAATCCATGTTTTCATAGAACTTTCAGTCACCTTGGAAAAAAGTGACACACACCTGAAACAATTCAGGAGATAATATGTAATTGTCAGGGATTGGGCTGCAGGAGTCAGGAAAGAAAAATCATTCAATTAGGGCACTCAAGCAAAGCTTCAAGCAGCAGGCAAAACTTAATGTAAGCCTGTAGAGGTATACTACATATAATAACACAACCACAGCAATAATGGTAATTGTAGCTATCACTTACTGAGTGCTTTTAATGTTCCAGGCACCGTGCTAAGTAAGCATTTTACCTGCTTCTTCTCATGCATTTCTCACAACAATCCTATGAGATGGGTACTATTCCTATCTCCGTATAACAGCTGAAGAACCTGAGGGTTAAGTATTGATAGGGTGAGTGACCTACCCAAGGTAGTGAGTGGTATACGCAGGCTTCTGTGCGACCGCAGAGTCTGTGCTCCTCACACCTCACCGTCTGAAAGAAAGAACAACAGTAATAATCACCATCTATTGGGTGCCTAGATTATCTCTAATCCTCCTTTAAGGCAGGTTACTAGTTTTCAAGGACTACTGTAACAAAGTACCACAACTGGGGGGCTTAAACCACAGACATTTATTATCTCACTGTTTTGAAGGCTAGAAGTCGAAGATCAAGGTGTTGGTAGGGTTGCCTCCTTCTGGGGGCTGTGAGGGAGAATCTGTGGCAGGCCTCTCCCCTAGCTTCTTATGGTCTGCTGACAGTCTTTGATATTCCTTGGCTTGTAGATGTATTCTCCCAGTCTCTGCCTCCCAATTTCTCCTTATTATAAGGATACCAATCATATTGATTAGGGCCCCCCCTAATGACCTCATCTTAACTTGATTATCTGCAAAGACCCTATTTCCAAGTAAAGTCACATTCACAGGTGCTGGGTGTTAGGACTTTAACATATGAATTTGGGGAGACACAATTCAACCCGTAACATAGACATCATCATCCCCATTTTACAGATGCCCAAGAAAGTTAAACAACTTGTCCAGTGTCACATAGCTACAAGTGCTAGAGCTAGGGATTCAAACCCAAGTCGACCTAGCTCTACAACCTTTGTTCTCCCCCCATAAATCTGATCTGGTAACTTCTCTGCTGAAAAATTTTCTTTTGTCTCCAAGGTCAAGGCTGCCCTCTAAGTAGCCCCAGGCCAGGTCTCTGGGATTGGTTTGCATGTTCTCTTCTGGAAAGTCCATTCCTACCCAGCCCGTGCTAATAGCTGGGCTTCTGCACTCCTACATTAGACTCAAGCTTTAGTGGTAATGTCAGCCACTGTCCTAAGTACTTTCACAGACCTTGACCATTTAGTCCCATACATCAACCCTGTGAGATTACATAGCAGTGTCTCCATTTGCCAGATGAGGAAACAGACTCAGAGTGGCTCTATTACTTGTCCAATTTTACACAGGCCCTAAACAACATTGTGGTGACTTGAACACAAGCCTGTCATGCTCTAAGCAAAGCCAATGCTCTTTCCACCACACTACCCTGGCCTAGGGCTCTTGGCCTTTGAGGCCTGGGAACATGCCTCCTAGGATTTGACCTTGCATCCGAGCCCAGAGGCTGGAGCCCTGCTGCTTGCTGGCAGCCCACCTGATGCCCACCTCTGCCCATTGGCATGCCCTTTTACCTAGAGTTGAACCTGTTCCCTTAGCACTTATGCCCCCGAGAGAATAGGAGTAGTTCATGCCCTAGTCCCTCCCAGGTCTTCTTGTTCCATTGTGGCCAACTAGTCCCTGCTGGCCATGTCCCAGCATATGACATGGCTGAGCCAGCATCTTGTCTGTGACCCTGTCGAGTAAATAGAGCTGTTGCTGCTGCCCTTGCTGTCATCCTTGGGTGCCCCTGCAAAGGCAGGAAGCGCGAGAAGCTGAGCCGTGTCTGTCTCAGCAGGCTGCCCAGAAAGGGCCCTCCTCCCCACCCCGGAAGGGCCTCACGTCGGACCCAAGCCAATGAGGGCATTTTCTGGGACAGCATTTTGAAACAAGTGCAGTGCCAGCAGGAATGAGACAAGTTTAGGGAACTCGTGTCGGTAGGAGCAAGCCTCCATAATGGCTGAGCATTAGGCATCACATAGGAAGGGCTGGAAGAGGCAGAAGAGAAGAGAGGTTAAATGAGGGGCCGATATCAAACCAGAAGAGATGAAGGGAAGTGGAGAAAGGGCTTGCAAGGTCTGCTTGAGGTCTGAACTCCAAACGGAGCAGATCTACCAGAGCAACAGGACGGCCTGGAGCTGTCCCCAGAGCTCCCCAGGGCTTTAAGCATGCTCCTTGTCCCCAGATGGGCTGTGGGCTCCCCAAGCACACTCTTCTCTAGCTGCAGTTTCTAGATGCCAGCCTCTAACATGTGGCCTTCGTACAGTATTACTGGGCCCTCTTAAAATAGGCATAGTGTTTTTTCTATGAAGACTTCATGGGCCCGGAGAGCTTGAGATCCTTGAATCTGCCACTGAACATTCCCTTGGTGTGGATTCTGGCAGGAAGGACCCGAACTGGGCAATAGTCCAGAGCAGACAGTGCTGGCCACAGTCCTGGTTCCCTGACCTGGTCCACTGCCCTCCTTGACTACCAGACAAGGTTTGCAGAGCCTGCAGACATCTGTGCCCCTCGGAACAGCTAGGGAGCTGCAGGGTCTGGAGACACAAGAGGGTCCCCTTTGTCTCCTTCTGTCCTAACTAATGGGCTGAGTCCCTTCCCAGCAGAGCAGCTGGCAGATTGGCCTCTGATCAGAGGAATACAGGGCTGCCCTTAAAGGGGTGGCCCAGCTGTTGTGAGCGAATACACAGGTGCACATGGGTGACTCTGACCCTCACCCCCTGCACTCCCGGCCAAGGCGGCCCTGCCCACATTTCTGGAGGGCATGCCAATCTGTCTCCATCCCCTTGTACTCACTTCATCTGCTCGTTCCTTCCCTTGGACAGCTCTCTCGGGTGTACCTCCCTCTCATCTCTCTCCAGTCCTCTCCTCTCCGCTCCGCACTCCACCCTACCACCCGTCTCCCAATACACACACCCACACACGTGTACTTGCATACACACACACTCACATAGTTTGTCACAAGACCAGTGCAGCTGGGTTATTTTGTGCCACCTCTCAATGCCCTCTGTCGCTGAGTCTAGCTGTGCCCCTATACTTCTGTGCCTCCCCACTCCAAATATCATGGCAGATTTAGGATACAGTAGCCCCTCTCCCAACCAATCATGGATTCATCCCTACAGTAAAAGAAACAACCTTCAGACATGCAGGATGCTTTGCCTGCCCAAGTGCCTCAGGGCAGCTTGGGTTGGTGCATTTCACAGAGGAGGAAATTGACCTACACGAGCAGGTAAGTGATTTGCCCACACAGTTAGTGACAGCAGTAGATATCAAGCCCCAGTCTGGTGCTTTTTCTTCTCTACTTTTATACTATGTTGCTTCTCCAAAGATGACACCAACAAAAGTGTGGCCCAAGGACTGGTGGTGGCCCTGGAACTCTTTGTCACTGGTCCATGACAAGATAAGGAGCTAGTGCCAGAATGTAAATCCATGTACTGCTTGCTTCATCAAAACGGTCTTGCTATGAAATAAAGTATCAGCTGAACTAAACAGCATGCTTAGTGACGCCATCGATTTACACTGGCACAAACTCTCTAATTCAATGCCATGCCTGTGCCCAGCAGCCCTGGTGCTCACGGCTGTTCGGCACGGCTGGACCTGTTGCAGGACTGTACCTCGCCTCCTGGCCAAGAGGAATGTGTTGCAGTAGGGGCTGGAGTCGCAGGTAACATGGTCATGGAATAATCACAGCCCTTCGCGGGTGAAAATGGCCTTATGCAGCCCAAACTAGTTCTTGTCTGCCCAAACCCAACCCTGTAGATCAGGGCTGCTCAAAGAACCAAACTGCAATGGTTTGTTGCCCTCGTTTACCCAAGTTTCTCCACCTGTTACGTGGCTGTACCAGTCCTGGACCTGGTGACCCTCAAGTCCGTTCCTAGCTTTTTGCCTGCTTTGCTCTGTCTGGCAGGGGGTCTGACCCCTGCAAGATATTTTCCAAAATGACTTCCTACTCGCTCCAGCCCGTGGGAGGTACTGGCTGGAGAGGGAGAAGAAAGAGGAAGGGAGAAGCCAGGAAATTTCTTCTGCCTTTTTCTCCGTGTCCGAGGGTGACCAACTGGTCCCAGTTTGTCCAGGTCTCTCCTGGTTTCAGCGCCGAAAGTCCCGCATCTCAGGAAACCCTGCAGTTCTGGGAAATCCAAGACGGTTGGTCCCTGTATCTCTGCTTCAAGCAGTTTCTCTCTTCTGTAGCTCCAGCACCTGTTGGAGGGCCCGTCCCTCCCCTGTCCCAGAGACGGCCACTGTGGTCCCGGCTTCTACTGGGGGACCCTGGCTTTGGAGCCACGTCCCCTCCCTCGGTCCCTTTGGCCTCCTTGCCGCTGCTGATGCCCGGCCTGCCTCTTCATCCTCGTGGTCCCTCAGTGGTCCCTCACCTGCCTCACCGATTCCTTCCATTAAATTCCCACTGTTGTTTACACTCGAAGTAGTTTCTGTTTTACGGCTTAGACCCTGACTGATGCAATGGGGACAATAGAACTTAGTTTATAGTGTTATCATGAGGATTAAATTAGTTAAATCAACCACTTAGAGCAGCACCTGGCACGTGGTAATTGCTTGTTAAAGGTGAGCTGTTGTTCTTAGTAGTGTGGTGAGAAGTAACATTTACGTGCACTTGCCATGTTCCAGGCGCTATGCTAATTGCTTTACACCCATTATCTTATGTAAGCCTTATAACCCTCATACATACCTGGGTTAACGTGTTCTTGAGTTAGTTGCCTAGTAAACCTGTTGGCATTTCACACCTAGCAATAGCCAGTTTCTTTTGAACCGCTCCCCTTCCTGAAACTGACCATATCATTTCTTTACTGAGCGCTCTCAGGCGGCTCTCAGGACACGGAGGGGAAGGAGACAAGCACTTGGACGGGATGGACACAGTCTAGTGGGGGAGGCTGGTATGTCCATCAGCTGAGCTGTCCCAGCCCGGGGTGGGCAGTGACATCTCAGTGAGCGTTGCAGAGTGACAGTGGGAGAGAGTGTGGGTTCTGGGGCTGGACTGTCTGGGGCTGGATCTAGGCTCTGGCACTTTCTACATCTACGGCCACCTCCCGAAAGGGAGAAAAGTCATTTTTAACCCTCTCTGTCTCAGCTTCCTCACAGGGCAACAGTACTATTTTTTTTTTTTTTTCCGGTACGCAGGCCTCTCACTGCTGTGGTCTCTCCCGTTGCGGAGCACAGGCTCAGAGGCCGTGGCTCACGGGCCCAGCCGCTCCGCGGCACGTGGGATCTTCCCGGACCGGGGCACGAACCCGTGTGCCCTGCATCGGCAGGCGGGCTCCCAACCACTGCGCCACCAGGGAAGCCCCTAGAGTACTATTTTGATAGTACCTATCTCATAGGGGTTTGAAGATTCAATGAGTTAGTATTTTTAGTGCTTAGAACAGTGGCTGGCATGCACTAAATACTATGTGTTTGTTAAATTAGAACAAAATCAATACGGTGAACCAATTGTAGGGGGGAACCCAGAGAAAGGTGCCACTCGATTCTACCTACAAGTGTGAGCAAAGGCTTCACAAAGAGGTGACATTGGAGCTGAATCTTAAAGAAACAGCGCACGTTGTCCAGGTATAGAAGAAAGCATCCAAATCCCAGGAAACGCATGTACCCAGGCGCAGAGTCAGGAAAGGGCCTGGTGTGTCTGGGGAGCAATGAGAAGTGAGTAGCCGAAGTTTTGTGGTAGGAGGTGAGGCTTGAGACTTAGTTTGGGATACAGTTGGCAAGGCCTTGAATGATGTGCTAAGGAATTCAGGTTTTATTCTGAGGGAAGGAACTGGGGTGTGAAGGGAAGATTTTAAGTTGGAGAGGGTGGAATGATCAGCTTTGTTTTGTGGCTATGCCATTCTCACGTCAATATAAGTTTAAAGCTGAAAAACCCTGCTTGGGTGTAATAAAAAAAAAAAAATATATATATATATATATGGGAACCAAGTGGCCCCAAATTGGAAACAACCCAAATGTTCATCAGCAATGGAATGGATAAATAAATTGCACGGTATATTTGCACAGTGAAACACTATATGACATTGATAACAAATGAATTACTGACATATGCAAAAAACATGGATAAATCTCCCAAGCCTAATGTTGAGCAAAAGAAACCAGACACAAAAGGGTCATCTTGTATTATTTCATTTATATAAAGTTCAAAAACGGGCAACACTAATCTATGCTGGTAGAAGTCGGGACAGTGGTTTCCTTGGGGGAGGAGTAGTGACAGAGAGGGGTACCAAGTAGGGTTTCTGGGCTGCTGGTAATGTGTCTTGAGGTGGAACTGGGTGTTGGTTTCACATGCATGGTCACTTTATGATCAAGTTCAAGACACAGAATATCTGTACGTGAAAACAACAACACTCTTTTTTAGTGATCTATGACACATACAGAAAAAAAGTCACTTCTTGTTTTAAAGTACAAGTCGGGGACATTCAACCCTGCAGAGATTCAGCTGACCTTTGACCACAGTGGGATATAGGGAATTGTGAACACAGGTGTCCATTACCAAGTTGGTGCCCCCAACAGAGACACACCTTCTTTTAGGTGTTGCCAGGTGACCCCAATATTACGCCTCTAGATGCATTCAGCTACAAATGGCTGGTCTGCATGATCATTCTGTGTTTCTGAGGTTCAAATTTGAAGCACTTTAAACACGCCTGTGAGGAGAGACAGAAGGGACCAGAATGTGGGAAAGAAGTCAAGGGAGACTTTAGCCTTATCTACAATAGTTTGAGTCTTTTCAGGGGGAACTTTTCAGGTGTTTCTTACAGATTTAACACTTAGCCAGAAAAAAAAGACACAGCTCTGCCTTGTCATCACATGATGCTGGAGAGTGCTGGATATTATTTAATTAAGATCGAAAATCACTAAGCCTGGATTATTGTTGATGCAAATGAAAGCCTTGCGTTTGTATAGTGCTTTCTTGATTGACCCTCCTAACACCTCTGTGAGGTAGACTGATGATGTTGGGGACAGTATGCACATGATGAACAGACTGAGGACCCTAGAAGTTACATGAGCAGTCCCTGGTCAAACAGCCAGTTGGTAGAAAACCACTGTCAAGATGGCTTGGCCATCTTTAGACCAAGCCTCGGTTATCTCTTGCTTGGACAACTACAATAGTTTACTAGTTGTTTCCCAGGATTTACAATGCTTCCCAGAAAGTTCTCCACACTGAGAACTGTGATTGGCTACTGCTTTATTTTATTTATTTATCGTTTGTCTCTTTCACTAGAATGGAAGCTCTGTGAAGGCAGGAATCTTGTCTTGTTGACCACTCTTTCCCTTAGCTCAGTGCCTGGCACGTTCTGAGCACCTGATTAATATCTGGTAAATCCATGCAGGAATTAATATATCAAGGAGTCAGTATGTCTGAGTTCCAGTGGGGCTCTTTGTTTAAGCTGGAGAAAGTCCCACTCCTCTCTGAGCCCCAGTTTCCCCATCTGTACAATGAAAGAGTTGGACCAGCGGATCTCTGAAGTTTCTTCCAGTGCTAGGTAATTCTCAGACAGGTAGCTAGCTCCACCATTTTCTCCTTGAGGCTGTGTGGACCAGCTGTAAACACGAGATGGAAAGTTCTAACACTTTTTAGTTTAGCATGGGTCACTTTCTGTGCCTCCAGCAGACACCTGTTGATGGGTGCACTTACCCAAGCAGCCCCAGTCTCCTTTCTCCCTTCCAGTGTCATTACAGTTTGAAGTTATTTTAGTCTTTTTGAGGAAAGAATAATTCCAAACGGATGTAGAATAACATGAAGCAAGTGACTGCCAGTTGGTTAACTGGGAAGGCAATTTTTGGAAAACAAAAGGCCATCCTGTGAAGAACTGTAGAAACTAAAACATAACTAGTAATGGTAGAAGACAATATCATGTAATGATTTAGAGACCAAGCATTAGCTTCAGACAAGCCTTGGTTCTGCCAGGTCCTCACTGGCTGTGTGACCTTGGGTAAGTTATTGATAGCTCACCTTGCTGAGTTTCCCTGCTGTAAAGTGCAGAAACTAGGAGAACCCACCCCAGAGGAGGTTGTGAGGAGCCAGTGACAGGAGGTATTTAATCGCTTACGTACCTGGCACACCAGAAATCTTCAACAAAGTATGGCTACTCTAGTAATGATTATGTGACAACACCTAAAAACTTTCTTCAACTCAGGCTATGAAGACGACTGGCAAAAACACAGCAGAGCATGGCACGTTCAGGAAAGGAAGAAAAAAAATCATTTCTTGTTAGGAGCCAAAAGATGTCAACAGATTCCACTATTTAAGTAAAGGGAACACCAGACTGAGGAAGTATACGGTAGGGGTTAGGAGCGAGCTTCTTAGCCCCTCTGATCCGTAGCTTCCTTGTCAGTACCAGAGGCCCTAATCTCCACATCACCAGGTTGTAAATGAAGTCTAACTGTCATCATGCTTGTGAAGCGCTTAGCATGGCGCCTGGCGCATAGTAAGCGCTTAAGAAACGGTAGCTGCTGTTAGCACCTACGTTGCTGCTTTTATTCTTACTTATAATTGAGCCAGAGCCTCTGCAGCCCTCGGTGGCCTGTGCAGGCTGCCGAGGTTAGAGCCCCGGCTGCATCATCCAAACCGGTTCTCAGGCTTCTAAATTGTGTCAAGTGAACTTCTGGGCCATTTAAAACACAAAGGCGAGGCGAGGGGGCCCCCGAAGTGCCCCGGATTTTCAAAGGGAACGCCGGCGCCTGCAAGAAGTCTCGGTGCCCGGGGCATCTGGGGTGGCGCGCTGGGGAAGCCCGCGCCGCGCGGCCCCAGCCCCGGCCCGGCAGCCTCGGGGGGCGCGCGCGCGCGGCGGGGGCCTGGCCCCCTCGGAGTCCACCCGGCCCGGCCCCTGGAGGTGTTCCCAGGTACCCGAGCCTCGCGGCGTTTTCAAGTGCTGCCTGCGAAGCTTGAAAAGGGCCCGCCGCCGGGCCGGGCGTTTTGTGTTTGCCAAACAAAGCATGAAGGGAGAGTGAGCAAAGGGGGCGGGCCGGGCGCGGCACAAAGGCCGGGGGCGGGCCCGGGCCGGGGAAATACAGTTCAGTGGGCCTGAATTGATACGCTCGGCCCCCGAGGCCCCGGGCTGGGCGATCCCAGGGCACGGAGGCCCGGCACCTAGCGCTCCGCCGCATTGATCCAATCCCGAGCGGACGAGCGGGAGGCTGCCGAGGGGAGGGGGCCGGGGAGGGAGGGAGGGGGCGCGGGGGTCGGCGGGGGCCGCCTGCCGCAGATGAGGCGCTTTTCTTAGAAATGAAGGAATCTCCCGGCCCGAGCGAGCGACGGCCCTCCAGATGGAGCGTGCCCTGGAACCCGAGGGGCCGGGGTAGGAATGTCTCCCCGGTTTCCGCGGGGAGCGGGCACGCCGCGGGGTCGACCGTGACAAAGATGTTCTCGCGTCCTCTCCTGGAAAAGATGGAGGGGGGAGGCCGCGAGTTCCCTGCCCCCCCCTCCAGCCCCCCCTGCATCCCGTGGGTCAGGGGATGCGGGGCGCCTGGGGTCCTACGCCCCGCCGCGCCCCTCACACCCAGCAACTACGCAGGGGCTGACACTGTTGATTGGATGGACGGTGGGAAGGACGCGTGCATAGATGCGTGGGTCAGCCAGATGGGTTTCTGCTCCCTTAGTTCTTGTCTAATGAATCTTTTTGACTGGGTGGCATTGTCTCATTGGAACATGACTATGGGTGTTTTATTTTCTCTTTGTACTTTTTCGTGTTTTCTAGATCATTGAACATGGTCACAAATCATTTATGTTATTAGAGAAAATAACAAACATTGTCCAAAATAGAAACAGACTGAACAGACTAAAGAGAGAGGCTTCAGAGACGGTGAGATGGTGACAGTGTAATAACGATGAGAATATCTTAGACATTACCAGTAGCCGACTATTCTCACATGCCTGGGTCCCACGCATCGTTTACCGACCGCGACCACCCCATACTCAACACAGGACCTGGCGCACGGTGTTGAATAAATAAATGGCTGGATCTGACTCTGGTGGAATCCGATGCCACTGAGCAAATGAAGTAGCTGGTTCAGAGGGCCTAAGCGTTGCGCCGCCAGGACTGAAATCTGCCAAATGCAAATTCAGGGCCTCCTTCTCCTATGCCCCATAGAATCTTGAAGGGCTTCTTCAAACACGGGCTATTTCATTTCACTCCTCTGTGTTCATTTCTGGACTATGAGGGCCTAGGTTTCCTTTCTGAAGACACAAGGTTTTGTTTGTTTTTGTCGCAATGACACACTCGGCATCATTAAGTGTCCGTGAAGAGGAATCTTTTAGTTGCATTAGAAACGTGGTTTGTGACCACTGAGAGCCTTGGGAAACGCAGCTCTCCTAGCAGGAAGAGGCAGGCCGCTAATGAAACGGCTTTCTGGGGGCGGGGTTTCTGCATTCTCTTAGGGCCGACTTTACCATTATTGCCAAGGAAAAGCTTAGGCCATGTCTGAACGACACTGTGATTTGTGAGTATAAACAGTTCAGATCTAAGCAAAGCGGTTCTTACCCAGAAAAAGTTTCCCATCCATAGCTGCTTCCCCTGACTTGTGAATTGTAACTGGTACAAAATACTTGACACTTTGCCTTGATTTGAAGTTTACTGAGGGAATCAGGACAAGTAATTGAGCAAGAATATACTTTTTGATGTTAACTCAGTATTGTTTAAACCATTTTATATGAAAGCCTTAAAACAGGTTTGTGCCATAATTTCTTGCAATTCCCTTTTTAAAAAAAGTCTTTATGATGATGCCAATTTTCTTGCTTGGAAGTAACCTTTGCCAGTATTATATTTTCACTTGAAACATCCATCCTAGTAATGAATATCAATCTACCACTTTATTTTTAAATTTAGTTCTTACATGTGGTTTTGTGCATTCTTAAACCTCACTTGAAAGATTTTTCTCAAAAATCCACTGTGCAGATCCATACTGATTTAGCCCATCTGTTTTGATGAAAATAATTTTGGCTTTAGTAGGAAAGAGGGCTTGAGTATTTCCTTGCAATATTTTTCTCTCACTGAAAAACCCATGAATGAAATAAGACCTCAGGATTGCCTGAGATAATTTACATACTAATTAATTAGCACAGTGTAACTGAGAAAGAGAGGCAGAGACAGAGGCAGAGGCACTCTGGATGTGAGCAGACATGGGCTCCACGGTCTGCCATCAGCATTGATGGTGAGTGAGTTGCTTATCCTCCCCAGGTCTCTGTTCACTCATCAGTCAAAACCCTGAGGGCTATTTAGAGGATAAAATGAGAGATGTTTGGAAAGAGCCTGGCACAGCAGGTGCTCAAGAAATGCTTATTCCTTTTTACTACTCACAACATCCATCACCTCCAGCCTTGAGAAAAAGGACTGGTTTCCTCACCTGTAAAATGGGAATAATGACACAACGAAGGTAGTATGGTGTAGGATATTGACCAAGAAGGGCATGGGCTCTGGGCTCAGACTGTCTGGATTCAAATCTCAGCCCCACTACTAGCTGCATGACCTTTGGGCAATTTACTCATTCTCCTTTTCCCCCACTGTACTCCTGTGGAAAGAGAGGTGGGCAGAGGTGATAGTACCCATCACCCAGGTTGGTTGTGAGTACTCAGTGAGTTCATGCACTTGACATAGAGCTGCCTAACCTTCTTGCGCATGGCTTCCTTTGGCCGTCGGTCGAAGCCTCTGGACTCCTTCTCAGGATGATACTCTTAAATGCATACATACAGTACTTTAGAGTACAAAGGGGAAACGAGTTATAATGAAATAAAGTTATCAACGTTTTTTTTTTTTTGTTTTTTTTTTTTTTTTTGTGGTACGCGGGCCTCCCTCTGCTGCGGCCTCTCCCGTCGCGGAGCAGAGGCTCCGGACGCGCAGGCTCAGCGGTCGTGGCTCACGGGCCCAGCCGCTCCGCGGCACGTGGGATCCTCCCGGACCGGGGCGCGAAGCCGGTTCCCCTGCATCGGCAGGCGGACGCGCAACCGCTGCGCCACCAGGGAAGCCCTATCAACGTATTTTTAAAAACAGATTTGTGGTATATGTGCTTCCCTGATAGCACATTAAATAAATAACAGATTTAGAGTCCGTCTAATATCTACCACTATTTCAAAGTAATAGTGAATGGAAATGGTATTGTGAGAACTGCAGTGGCGGCAGTGTACTGGGGCAGTACCTGTGATCTTGCTGCTGGTGGTAAAGGCACGGGTATTGCTCATAGGACTTTGATTTGTTATCGACATTCATAATGGAAGGAGTGCTTGCTTTCAGTTAGAGGTGAAATGGAAATTAAATTGTAATCTTTTCCCAACTAAATGTAGGGGCATCAGATTAAAAACGTGAGTCTGATTAGCACAATAAATGCCAGCTAGTATTACGTCAGAGGGGTCGTGTGGATTGTGTGAAATAATGAATGTGACAGCTGTGGCAAACATGGGGCACTTGAGACAAGGGAGCTATTTCAGTTGTTTTCCCCCATCCATAGCTGTACTGCATGAAAACAGCCGCAGACAATATGCAAAACAACAAAAAAAGTGGGCCTGGCTGTATTCTAATAAAACTTTATTTACAAAAACAAGTGGCCAGCGGGCAGGATTTGGCCCATGGGCCTTAGTTTGCTGGACCTGGCATTAAAACATTGTTCCTTGAGGAATGCTGAGTTACACTTAAAACATGTCAATGTATTGTCAAGTACTTGGTACGGGGCCCTACTGGGAAGTGCTGTGCATATTCTTGATAAAAACTAGAAATTGGTCTACAAATGATAGGTAATCAGAATAAACAATTTTCTTGGCCTGTTACCTGCTATAATGTCTAGACTTGCCTTGTCTGTGAAGACATAGAGAAACATAAAGCTGACAGCAAGATGACATACTGAGTAATTAGAACCAGTAGCACTTTAATATGTGGGGAAAGCAAATGGCACTGGAAACTATTAATGACAGTATCATTTGGGATCTGGAGCTTTCTCCAAGGAGCTGTAATTACCCTGCAGCTGCTGCCTGCTTGGCACACTGTAGGTGTACAGTAGATGCTTGTTAGTTGACTGACTCTCCCCCATGGTCCTGATGAGTCTCCAAGGAAGAATAGAAGCAAGCGTGTATTCATTCTGAAATCTTAGTACTTCCATTGTACAGACAGTGTTCTGGAATTTCTAGGGCTGATGGAAAGAAAGGAAAACAAAGTAAGATGGTTTGGAGTTCATTAGAATGGAGAAGGAAATGTACTGGGATGGTTGCTTTTCAGAAGAAAAAAATCTCAGGGCAACAAATATTATTCAGCAACTACTACATGCAAAGTGCTATGGTGAGATAGAGCGAAAGGAAAAAAGATCCAGGGGCTTTTGCTCCTCCTGCAAAAAAGTTAGGTCATACATCTATGACAGGGATAGTGGTTGTGTTAGGGAATGAGATGACAGTTTAGACCTAGAGATGTTTAACCTTCCAGCCAGCTATGGAAGCAGGGTGTCTGGGGCTAGCATCTCTTGGTGTCCTTTGTTTCTAGCCCCAACACTATCCATTTCCTTTTTTTACTGTCTTGCTTAGTGTCTGCCTTCAACCAGGAATAAAAGCTCCCTATGCAAAAGTCATCAAGACGTTGTACATGAGAGGGCCCACAACTTTGGTGTATATGGTCTGACCCCAAAATGGCTTAGACACAAACACAGAGGACTGTAGGCAGCTGCCAGTGTATGACTTTAAACAGATCCCCTTCATGGGAAAAAAAATTCTATGACTTCAATCCAGGTCCCACCAATGGAAACTGCCTTCAGCTGTAGAAGTCTTCACCAGTGGTTCCTGCTTCCTCTGCTTGTTGGAGTGGAAATATCCCCACTGCATCTGCCAGGGCAGCAGGGCAGAGCTGTACTCTTGTCAGGCCAGGCTACAGCTCTGGAAAACTTTTCTCACAGAAATAATGTTATCTCGAGTCTTGAGTTTTACAGATGTCAGATCCTACCTTTTCTGGTTTTTTTTAGCTGTGGGGCATGTCCTTACACCACACAGCTGGTATCACATAAAGAAGTGGGTTTGGGGAGTTCATCTCAGTCAGCCAGGCACCATTCAGAGGTTTGGTCCTGAGCCATTTCACACTCTGCACTGGTTCCCAGTCCTCCTGGTTTCTGACCTCATAGCTCATTGTCAGTCTCACCTTTGCCCTACATACCTCATGTTCAGTATTGCTTCTCCAGCAAAAACCATTGGTTACCTTCTTTACTATTGTCTAAATTTTCTTAGCCTGGGGGGATGGGGCTCAGTGAGGCTTGGGGGCAGTGCTAGGGTTGTTGGTGAGAGTATCCTGGATATAGCTGAAAAGATGCCCAAACCAAGAGAGTGGGCAGAGAGGAGAAGCAAGTGGGAACTCAAAGTCAATAAGCCAGAGAAGGGCATGCAAATATGTCATGAAGCTGAGTAGGCAGTGGGGAGCAGTTATTGAAAGCCAGGCTGTGTGGCCAGGGAGTGGAGGAAATGAGAGTAAACATTTGCACGTTGAGAAAGTGAGTAGGAGGACAAGCCTAGCTAGATGTCTGAAACAGGTGGATTATTCATGGCCAAATTGACCCCTCCTCCAGAAGGGGCATGGTACATGGTAGGGTCCAATGTATTTAGAAGGACAAGGGGCAGACAACCGCTATATCAGTCAAGGGAGGCTACTTTACAGTGTTGTAACTACCCACCATTTCAGTGGCTTAAGGTGACACACGCTGGTGCTTTACACACATGCTACATGCCTTACATGAGTCAGTGTGGCTTTGTACCACACAGGCACTCAGAAACCTAGACTGACGGACGTCTTCCATCCTGTGGCTACACCACCCAGAACATGTGGCCTCTTTGGCTGCCATTTGGAATGAGAGTTGCTTACCAGCCAATAAATGCTCTGGCCTAGGGTTGACTCATATCACTTCTGCTCGTTGTCCATTGGCCTGACCTAGGCACATGATCCTGCCCAACTGGAAGGGGGGCTGGGAAATGTGGGGAGCACATCAATATTTGATGAGCACTAACTACAGGCAGCATTGAGATGATGTCAATGGCTGCTGCAGCACCTTGACATTGACAGAGCCCCTCCATGGATAGCATTTAGTCTGGGTTTACTCCAGCCACACACTTGGGTCCAAGAAAATGAAATTTCCAAAATAACAGTCCATCTGCTGGCTACATAAACCACAACTTTATGGGACAGCAAACTCTGGGTTTTAAACAGTTGCTTCACAAATAGAGTTCGAAGGGCTTGCCTCTTAGTAAGCTGGGAATGACCTTAGTGACCTCGAGCCTAGGATGGTCATGTGGCAACACTGTACAGTGAGCAGGGAGCTGTGGCAGTCTATAATGACCTCTTCCTTCCATGGTCCCTATCCCAGTGAATGACGCCACCATGTATCCAGGTGAACAAGCCAGAAAACTTTCCAGCCTTCTCTGCCACAAATCTCTCCTTCACTCACTAGGCTCCTATCCCACTGGCCTTTTCTCTGTCCCTCATACACTCCAAGCTTGTTGTTGTCTCCAGGCCTTTGCATTTGTTGTTCTTTATGCCTGGCATACGCTTCCGGTCTACCTCCATCCTTATTTAACTATCTCTTACCACTGTGCACAGCATAGCCTACAAAATATGAGATCACCACCACTGGGTGGTGATGCAAGGCCAGTCACTAGAATGTAAGCTCCATGGGACCAGGGACCACTGTGTATCCCCTGGAATATTAAGGAGCTCAATAAATATGTGCTGGAATGATGACTGGTCATAGCAAGTTACCAGTGAAGGCAATATAGAGTATCCCCTTTTCACTTCCATGGTCTTGGGGATCACATGTGACATGTTTAACGTCACCTTCACATGGGGCAGTGTAATGGTGGAAGTAGTTTCATAGAATTTCTTTCCATGCTTTGCCTCTTCCTCTGGGTGAAGAAGTCAGACCCAAGAGCAGCTTCGGTGACTTGTTTTGACTATGTCTGATAAGCAAGTAATTGACATCAAGCACTAGTGCTCTGCAAATGACTGAAAGCCTTTCCTGTTATTTCTTCTGGGAAGTTTCCCTTTGATATAATCATTTTGGGATCATGCACATTGTTTCAAGCACACAACCTTCCAGTAGGATAAGTTCAATGTCTATCTCGTTACCTCCCCTCCTCTCCCCTTCCCCATGCATGAGACTGTAAATTACATGAAGGCAGGGATTTTGCCTATTTTGCTCATCAATCTATTCCCAACATCCAGCGTGGGCCTGGCACCTCATGGGTGTTCAACTAATGTTTGTCGAATTAATGAGTGAGGCCAGAGATGGGATACCCCTGATTCCTGGTTTCTAAGCCATGTAATACCCAGAAAAGAAATCTTCAGCTTTATTTGCACTCTGGGTCACTGGTCACTTGCCTTATTGTTAAGAAGGATCAAGCTTTACTGAAAGGATTTCACTGGCAAGGCAAGTTGATCTCATTTTGGTGAGCCCATTCTGGCCACATACAGTGTTACTGGGATCTTAGAAAACAAAAATCCAGTATAATTTTCAACATATTAAAAGTGATATATGTCTTAAACAACCATTGCATCAAAGAACAAACCAAAAAGGAAATTAGAATATGCCTCGAGACAAATGAAAATGAAAACACAGCACACCAAAACTTACGGGATGCAGCAAAAGCAATAATACTAAGAGGGAAATTCATACTAATAAATACCTATATTGAAAAAGAAGAAAGATCTAAAAATAGCCTAACTTTACACCTCAAGGAGCTAGAAAAAGAAGACAGCACAAAGTTATCAGAAGTTATTACAAAGTTATCATATGGAATCAGAAAAGATTAGAGCAGAAATAAATGAAATAAGGAATAGAAAACAATTTTAAAAACCAATGAAATTTAGAGTCGGTTTTTTGAAAAGATGAACAAATCAACAAGTGCTTAGTTAGGTTGGCTAAGAAAAAAAAAAAAGAGGACACAAATAAAATCAGAAATGAAAGAAGAGAAATTACAACTAATGCCACAGAAATAAAAAAGGATCATAAAAGACTACTATAAATAATTATAGGCTAACAAATTGGACAACCTAGGAGAAATGGGTAGATTCGTAGAAAAATACAGTCTACCAAGATTAAATCATGAAAAACTGGAAACCCTGAACAGACCTATGACTAGTATGGAAATTGAATCAATAATTTAAAACCTTCCAACAAACAAAACCCCAAATACCTTCACAGGTGAATGCTGCCAAATGTTTTAAAAGGAATTAATGCCAATCCTTCTCAAGCTCTTCCAAAAAATTCAAGAGGAGGGAACAGTTTCAAACTCATTTTGTGAGGCCAGCATTACCCTGATATCAAAGCCAGACAAAGACATCACAAGAAAAGAAAATTACAGACCTATATCCCTGATAAATATAGATGCAAAAATCCTCATCAAAGTACTAGCAAACCAAATCCAACAGCATATCAGAAGGATCATATGCCATGAACAAGTGAGATTTATCCTTGGAATGCAAGAATACATGGAAATCAATTAATGTGATTTGCCACAGTAACAGAATAAAGGATAAAAATCACATGAGCATCTCAATATATGCAGAAAAAACATTTGACAAAATTCAACACCTTTCATGATAAAACCTCTCTACAAGCTACCTACAGAAGGAATGTACCTCAACATAATAAAACCATATATGACAAGCCCACAGCTAACATCATACTCAATGGTGAAAAATTAAAATCTTTACCTCTAAAATCAGAAACAAGGCAGGGATGCCAACTCTTGCTACTCCTATTCAGCATAGTACTGGAAGTCCTAGCCAGAGCAATTAGGCTAGAAAAAGAAGTAAAAAGCATACAAATCAGAAAGGAAGAAGTTAAACTGTCTGTATTCGCAGATGACATGATTTTATATATAGAAAGTCCTAAAGACTCCATTAAAAGAAACTGTTAGAACGAATGAACAAGTTCAGTAAAGTTGTAGGATGCAAAATAACATAAAAAGCAGTTGCATTTCTATATACTAACAATGAACTATCTGAAAAGGAAATTAGGCAAACAGTCCCGTTTACAATACCACCAAAAAGAATAAAATATTTGGGAATAAACTTAACTAAGGAGGTGAAAGACTTGTGTACTGATAACTACAAAATGTTGATGAAAGAAATTTAGCAAGACACAAGCAAATGGAAAGAAGTCTCATGTTCATGGATTGGAAGAATTATTATTGTTAAATGTCCATACTACCCAAAGTGATCTACAGTTTCAATTCAATCTCTCTCAAAATCCCAAAGGCATTCTTTACAGAAATCGAAAAACAGTTCTAAAATTCATATGGAACTAGAAAAGACCATGAAGAGCCATATCAATCTTGAGAAAGAGGAACGAAACTGGAGGTATCACACTTGCTGATTTCAACATATATTACAAAGCCCCAGTAATCAAAACAGTGAGGTGATGACATAAAGACAGACATATAGATCAATGGGAAAGAATAGAAAGCCCAGAAATAATTACATACATGTACCATCAACTGATCTTTGGCAAGAGTCCTGGCAATAAATAATGGCGAAAGAATAGCCTCTTCAACAGATGGTGCTGGGAAAACTAGATGTAAACATTCAAAAGAATTTTACTTGGACCCTTATCTTACACCAAACATAAAAATCAACTCAAAATGGATTAAAGACTTAAATGTAATACTCAGATCTGTAAAGCTCCTTGAAGAAAACCTAGTGGAAAAGCTTCATGATGTTGGTCTTGCTAATGATTTCACAGATATGATACCAACAGCACAGGCAGCAAAATAATAAACAAGTGGGGTTTCATCAAACCAAAAATCTTCGGCACAGCAGAAGAAACAATCATCAGAGTGAAAAGGCAACCTATGGAATGGGGAAAAATAATTCCAAACCATATATCTGATACAGAGTTAACCTTCAAAACATACAAGGAAGCCCTACAAATCAATAGTAAAACAAAACAAAACCCCAGAACCCTAGTAACCCAATTTAAAAATGGGCTAAGGACTTGAATAAATATTTCTTTAAAGAAGACAATACAAATGGCCAACAGGTATATGAAAGATGCTGAATGTCACTAATCATCAGGGGAATACAAATCAAAACCACAATGAGATAGCACCTGTCAGGATGGCTGTTATCCAGAAAACCCAGAAGAATGTGGAGAAATTGGAGCCCTTGTACACTATTGGTGGGAATGCAAAATGATGCAGCCACTACCGTATGGAGTTTTCTCAAAAAATTAAAAATAGAACTACCAGGGACTTCCCTGGTGGTGAATGCAAGGGGTCCGGGTTTGATCCCTGGTCAGGGAACTAGATCCCACATGCATGCCGCAACTAAGAGTTTGCATGCCACAACTAAGGGGCCTGCGTGCTGCAACTAAGGAGCTGGCAAGCCACAACTAAGGAGCCCGCCTGCCACAACTAAGACCCGGTGCAACCAAGTAAATAAATAAATATTTTTTAAAAAAATAGAACTACCAAATGATCCAGCAATCCCACCTCTGGATATTTATCCAAAAGAATTGAAATCGGTAGCTTGAAGAGATTTTAGCACTCCTATGTTCATAGCAGCACTATTCGCAATAAGCAAGATGTGGAAACGACCTAAATGTCCACTGACAGATAAATGGATAAATAAACCGTGGTATATACATATAATGGAAGACTATTCATCTTTTTTAAAAAAAGGAAATTCTGCAGTATTCGACAACATGGATGAACTCTGAGGACATTATACTAAGCGACATAAGCCAGTCACAGAAAGACAAACACTGCAATGATGGCACTTATATGAGGTATCTAAGATGGTCAAATTCATAGAATCAAAGAGGGAAATGGTATTTTCCAGGGGCTGGGGGCAGGGGGAAGGGGGACTTACTAATCAATGGGCATAAGGTTTCATTCGAGCAAAATGAATAAATTCTAGAGGTCTGCTGTGCAACATTGCACCTGTAGTCAACAATAATATATTGTGCACTTAAAATTTGTTAAAAGGTAGATCCCATGTGACATGTTCTTCCCACAATAAAATAAAGTAAAACTAAATCTTAAAAAGAATACAAAAATGTGATCTACCTCCTTCTGTGATAATGATGGTAATAGTAAGAGTAATACTAATACTAATAATATCATTTATTGAGTGCTTATTATATACCAAGCACCTTGCTAAGAGCTTTGCATGCATTGCCTCCTTTAATCTCGACAGCGGCTTGAGCTCCTTTCTCTCCAGGGCCTTAGTTTCTCCTGGAAGAAAGTGAGACGCAGCCCAGTGTTGGGGGCAGGGATCTGAGAGGCAGCAGCCAAGAGCTGCAGCAGGGAGGCTTCCTGCTCCCCAGGATCTGCTGACCGATTCTGTTGTCGGGCTTCCAGCACTGAAGGTGGGCATTAAAAATACATCCGCAAGCTATTCAATGCTGCCAAAAGGAAATATATCCATTTTCTACTTACCATATTGGAGTTGCTTTAAATATAATTCCTGTGAGAAATAACACTCCAATGGGAAAATATTAATGGAGTAAATTTGGGAACTACCAGTTGGGTTGTTTTCACCTCCCTGGAAGGAGATACTTGTATATTGGCAGGGGGATGATTTCTCAAGGCCCACGGGCCTGACTGGCAGATGCTAGGTAGATGGTCACCCTGCCTTACCCTCCCTCCTCAGGCTCTTTCCGGAGAGGAAGGTGTACTGCTAGATGTGTCATGGAAACTTCCCTCTTGAACCTGCCTGTGTTTACCCACCTGAGGCTGGGAGGTGTTTACCTCATTGTGAGAGCTGTTATGGTCCTGTACACATATGGTCCTCTTGTCCCCCACTTTCAGCATCTGTGAAGTAGTTTTCGAGGCACCATCCTTCAATACTTCTAATATGGTTACTGTTCCCTTTGATTTGCCCTTTTCCCCAAAGCTTTCTCATAATCCTTATAGGAACCGAGACAATGTATACGATTTGGCAGCCAGGAATTTGGGATTTAATAAGTCGCCTGCATGAGCCAGCATATCTACAAATAGCCTGTGGGATTCAGGTTCCCTAGCTTCGTTTGGAACTGGGTGCAGCTGACCTGAATAATGACACAGGGGGCCCAAAGTTATGAATCCCCTTCAAGCATTGCTTCATTAGAGTCCCCTTACAAAGAAAGCAATGGGACTCATCTCATCAGCTCGATTTTATGGCATCTGATTAGACCACTATTTTCTCAGCAGGTCCCTTTTCTTTAAACTGTTGACTATGGATAGCCTGCTGAATAGAATGAACTTTGGACCACTAAATTGCAGCATTATGGTTATTTAGTATAATTTATAAAAAACGAGAGAAGCCATGATCACTTACTTCTTGTTGCTAATGACATCTCCATTTATCTGAACAGGTATGGGTTTGGAATATCCGTCCCCCCCCCCCAGTAATCATCCTGGAACACTTCCCAATTAGAGACCCCAAAAATGTTATTTGGCGGTACAGACTCTACCTATGATAAATTAAAAATTAATAGCACCTGTACATGTGTTTATGAACATCCACCTGTCAGGAAAGCTATGCATTTTAACTGTGTTTACCTAATAAGTGCTTCCATTCAGTGTTTGACTTATAATTCAACGAATTTGGTAAAAGCCTAAATGGGCCTTCAGTGTAATATATTCCATTAGTGCATCACTGTCTCTCTGTTTTGAGATATGAGGGAAGGTGTTGAAATTATGTAGTATTTATTTCAAGCACTGTGATAATTAAAGTAGTGCATATAACATGCCACTCTTTTCTGGTTAGTGGGAAACCGGTTACAAGCATTACAAATGTAAAAGCCGTCCTAAAGCAATTGCTGCCTGAATCGATGACCTTCCAGAATATTGACCTAGAGAAGCCACATGCAGATCACCTTTGGCTAGATTTGTTTCTCTCAAGCATCTAGTCACTAAGAGAACAGTGTGGTGGGGTAGTGAACAAGGACATGCACTTTGAGGTGAACCAGAGCTGGAGCTGCATCCTAGTCTTATCAGTGATGACCTGGTGACCTTGTGACTCTTCTTGAGCCTCGGTAGCTTTCTTTGGAAAACAGGGTTATTTCAAGGGTTGACAGAAAGAGCGCATATAAAGTGCATAGCTCAGTTTCTGATTCAGAGGGGACATTCAACAAACGTTAGCACACTCTCCCTCCTCCCAGGGGAGCAAAACCCAGATTTAGTGCTCAACCCTACTTCACAGTGTCAGTGGTCATCACAGGAAATCTCAAGGAAGTTCCCAAACAAAAATAGTTTTAGGGCTTCCCTGGTGGCGCAGTGGTTGAGAATCCGCCTGCCAATGCAGGGGGCACGGGTTCGAGCCCTGGTCCGGGAAGATCCCACATGCCGCGGAGCAACGAAGCCCGTGTACCACGACTATTGAGCCTGCGCTCTAGAGCCCGGAGGCCACAATTACTGAGCCCGCGTGCCACAACTACTGAAGCCGGCGCGCCTAGAGCCCGTGCTCCACAACAAGAGAAGCCACCGCAATGAGAAGCCCGCGCATCGCAACGAAGAGTAGCCCCCGCTCGCCGCAACTAGAGAAAGCCCGCGCGCAGCAACGAAGACCCAACGCAGCCAAAAATAAATAAATTAAATAAATAAATTTATGTAAAAAATAGTTTTATTCAAGCTTCACTTTAGAAGTTAATATTAGAGTTAGAACATGTAGGAGGTGGATGATAGGATGGGTGCATAATAAACTCTGGCATCCCAGAGTTCAAACTACAATGGAGTTTCTTCTCTGGCAAAGCTTTCTTCGGTAAGGGTCTACACTAAGACATCAGACAGCATCTTTTGTTCATAGTGATGGTGACATGGGCCTGCTCAAATAAGTAACATTTCGCTTGGCCACTGGCTCATTGGCGAGGAATGACCAAGTTTGCTTACCTTTGTGTGGGCGGACCCACCTAATCCCGGCACCTAAGAATATTCAGTAAGTCTTTGTATTTTCACACTAGCAGTTGACCAAAAGTGGTCAACTTGTTTTCTTGGTTTTTAGAGGGACACCTGTAATTCTGCTGGTGCTCGTGTGCTGAAAACTGGGGCCTTAATAGAGAAGGAGAAAGGCGCGCATGAAAGAGGTAGTGAGGGAGAGGAGGCATTTTACACTTGATCGATACCTGGATGCTGGCGCTCTATCAGGATTCTGTGGGTTAATCTCCACTTGACCACAGAGATGCTCCTTTAAAATTCTTTGTTTGATGTTAAGTTGGTTACAATCGATGGCCATCCTGCAATGACTAGTACGGTTCTCAGCACAGCCTTCTGGAACAGTTTTATTGATATTTTCTCTCTCTAGATTTGATCTTCACTCCTAATTCTTCATTCATTGCCAGGGAAGAAAATCCCTTCCAAAAGCTTTCTGTGGCAACAACCGGACAATACTGAAGGTTGAGTACTACAGTTTTAATCGAGCTTAGCTGGTGATCATTGCTGGCGGGCTCCTCCATTTCTTGGGGCTTGTGTTTGTATCGGGGGGACTTCTGCTAGAGCAACACTGCCAGTGTTTCTGCACTCCATCTGGTTGGTGCCATGGGGCACACATCTGCTCGCCTGCCCAGAGGGTCATTTCTGCCATGCCTACTGGGTAAACTCTGCACCAAGGGTTCGGCAGTGAGCAAGACAAGACTTAGGCCCTTCTCCTCATGAGCCAATACCATTTAGTGAAGAGTCAGACAAGGAAATAAACAAGAAAATGCCATAAAAATAGAGTGTGATAATCCCGGTGGAAGGGGAACACTCCGGGAACACAGAGGAGGTGCAGCTAACCAACTATCCACTGCATTGTCAAGTGTCAAGAGTCAAGAAGTTTGAATTCAATAAACATTGAGTGAGCAACAAATTGGGGCTCGCTCTTGCAGCACATATATTAAGCATCCTTTCCAGGCCAAGCCCTGTGCTAGGAGCTGGTGATATAAGGAAAACTAAGACGCAGTCCATGTTTTTAAGGAGCTCGCAGTCTAATGGGGAAAACTTCCAAGTAAGGTAAGACTTTCAGTATAGCGCAGAGATAGGGTTGTGCACAAAGAGCTGTAGGAAAACAGGATGGACCATTAATGTAGTCTGGGGATCAGGGAGGGCTACCCAGAGGAGATAACTCCTGAGCCGATTCGGAAGGGATGAATAGGTTTTAGATGGTTGAAAAATATGGGCCAGGTCAGTCTAAACAGAGGGAGGAGCAGTGTCAAGAGTGTGGAGATGGGCCTGAGCACAGAGTGTTGAGGGGGTGAAGCTTGGATGATAAAATGGGGCCAGATAATGAAGGACCGTATATACCATGCTAAGGAACTGGGCAACTTGGACTTGATCCTGTGTGAAAACAAATCAGATGGGGATAAGACTAAAGGCAGTGGTATAAGCTAGGAGAGTACTGGGATATGAAGATCCTAGGGAGAGTTGATGAGGGCCTGAGCTAGGCCAGTAAGAGAACTAAAAGAGAGCAGAGAGCTGTGGGCTTGTTAGGGGAGTAGGCTGATGAGTGGCTGATGGGATGTGTGGCTGAGAGAGATGGAGGAATCTACAATGACTCTCAGTTTTCTGGTTTGTGTCCTGCTGATGTTGAGGATATAGAAGGAGCAGGGGTGGTGGAGGTGGGAGGAGGCTGATGAGCTCAAATTTGGACACCTCAAATTTGAGGTCTCTCCGTGTCATCCAGTAACTTCCGAAGAAAGAGATTTTGCAAAAGAGACAATGCTTGCTACTTGCTCTCCTTTGCTGATCTAAGTTTGGGGTGTGTCTAATGTGGTGATCTTAAAGAGACACAGAAGACTCATCAAAGCAAGACTGAAACCAAGCATCAAGAACTCTACCTGGGGGGCTTCCCTGGTGGCGCAGTGGTTAAGAGTCCTCCTGCCAATGCAGGGGACACGGGTTCGTGCCCCGGTCCGGGAAGATCCCACGTGCCGCGGAGCGGCTGGGCCCGTGAGCCATGGCCGCTGAGCCTGCGCTCTAGAGCCCATGCTCTGCAACGGGAGAGGCTGCGACAGTGAGAGGCCCGCGCACCGCAACTGGAGAGAGCCCTCGCGCAGAAACGAAGACCCAGCACAGCCAAAAATAAATAAATAAAAAAAAAAAAAAAAAAAAAAAAGAACTCTACCTGGTATGGAGTGAAAAAATGGACCTCCTCAGACCCTCGCAACCTGCCCTGTGTCTCACTGTTTGATGTCCAGGCTATTCTGACGCCGAGGGTGTCTAAGCGACTGGGCCGCAAAATCCACTGGGAGGGAGATTACACTGGCAAAATTGTCACAACGTCTATTTTTCTTCTCTTTTTTTAAAAAATAAATTTATTTATTTATTGGCTGTGTTGGGTCTTCGTTGTTGCGTGTGGGCTTTCTCTAGTGGTGGTGAGCAGGGGCTACTCTGTTGCGGTGCACGGGCTTTTCACTGTGGTGGCTTCTCTTGTTGCGGAGCACGGGCTCTAGGCGCGCGGCTTCAATAGTTGTGGCACGTGGGCTCAGTAGTTGTGGCTCACGGGCCCTAGAGCGCAGGCTCAGTAGTTGTGGCACACGGGCTTAGTTGCTCCGTGGGATCTTCCCGGACCAGGGCTCGAATCCATGTCCCTGCATTGGCAGGCGGATTCTTAACCACTGCGCCACCAGGGAAGTCCTTTTTTTTTTTTCAAACACATTGATTCAGTCCTTTTTATTTTATTTATTGGATTGGCCCAAAAGTTCATTCGGGTTTTTCTGTAATATCTTATGGAATCAATATTTTTGGCAGCACAGCTTGCCGGATCTTAGTTCCCCAACCAGGGATTGAACCTGGGCCCTCGGCAGTGAAAGCATGGAGTCCTAACCACTGGACCGCCAGGGAAGTCCCTATTTTTCTTTTGACACACATTGTGGCTTCTGCGGTAAATGAACAAAGAATGAACACACACAAGAGAAGAACTGCAGGCCTATGTTCTTCTAAAACGACTTTTGACAGGAATAAAATAGAAGTGATTTTTGCTCTTATTTGTGTCACTTTTTAGCTAAGAACTTTACTGAGACGTAATTTACATGCCACACAACCAAAGCCTCTGATGTCCCTCCTGAGATGGTGCAGCTTTGAGCATGTGCCCAGCCACCCTGGGATAAGAGCGGTTTGAGCGTGGCTCTCTTTGTCTCTTCCCCCTGATATCTCTGTTAAGCTGTCCGCCTCCTTCTGTTCGCCTGCACTAATTTCTGGCTGATTTCTCTACTGTTTTCAGTAATTCGTGGGGCATAAATTACGTCACAGTTTGATTCAATTCAGTTCAGGCAGAGTCAGCTTCAGGGTGCAAGTCTTTGAAGTTTGTTTTCATGCCAGAAGTTTGTTTCACTCTTCTTGGCTGGATTATCTCAGTAAACAATATGGCTTATGGTTTAGCTTCTTGTTCTCATAGTGCTACCAGCTTCCTCTTACTTGCTCACCATCAAAGTCTCCAACGTTTTCTAGAAGACCCTTAAGCTTAAATTTCCACATATTCTTTTGAATTAAGTCAGTTCTTTTGGGGAGCACTTCAGAGCGATCTGTTCTTTTGGACCCACTCTCCCCCTGAGCCATTGATTGGAGCATTGGATGAGGATGGGAGCCTGTGGTCTTCTCAGTTTCCGTTTCCCAGTGTGGAAACTCTGCCCCACAAGCTGGTAGCAGGTGAGGGTGATCAGGACCCTAGCGTTCTCTCCAAAATATACAAAGAACTCATACGACTCAATAGCACAAAAACAAATAATCTGATTAAAAAATGGACAGAGGATCTGAATAGACATTTTCCCAAAGAAGATACACAGATGGCTAGCATGTGCATGAAAAAGTGCTCAGCACCCTTAATCATCAGGGAAATGCAAGTCAAAACCACAGTGAGATACCATCTCAAACCTCTTAGAATGCCCATCATCAAAAAGACAAGAGGGGGGCTTCCTTGGTGGTGCAGTGGTTAAGAATCCGCCTGCCGATGCAGGGGACACGGGTTCGAGCCCTGGTCCGGGAAGATCCCACATGCCGCGGAGCAACTAAGCCCGTGCGCCACAACTACTGAGCCTGCGCTCTAGAGCCCGCGAGCCACAACTACTGAGCCCACGTGCCACAACTGCTGAAGCCCACACACCTAGAGCCCGTGCTCCGCAACAAGAGAAGCCACCACAGTGAGAAGCCCACGCACCACAACAGGGAGTAGCCCCCCGCTCGCCACAACTAGAGAAAGCCCGCGCCCAGCAACAAAGACCCAACATAGCCAAAAATAAATAAATTTTTTAAAAATTAAAAAACAGAAAAATAAAAATAAAGACAAGAGGGCTTCCCTGGTGGCATAGTGGTTAAGAATCCTCCTGCCAATGCAAGGGACAAGGGTTCAATCCCACGTCCGGGAAGATGCCACATGCCGCGGAGCAACTAAGCCCGTGCACCACAACTACTGTGCCTGCGCTCTAGAGCCCGCGAACCACAACTACTGAGCCTGCACGCCACAACTATTGAAGCCCGCGCGCCTAGAGCCTGTGCTCCGCAACAAGAGAAGCCACCGCAATGAGAAGCCCGCGCATCACAACGAAGAGCGGCCCCCGCTCACCACAGCTAGAGAGAGCCTGTGCGCGGCAATGAAGACCCAACGCAGCCAAAAATAAATGAATAAAATAAATTTATATTAATAAAAAAGACAAGAAATAACAAGTACTGGGGAGGATATGGGGAAAAGGGAACCCTTTTCATAGCCACTATGAAAAACAGTGTGGAGCTTCCTCAAAAAATTAAGAATGGAATTACCATATGATCCAACAATTTCACTTCTGGGTATTTATCCAAAGGAAACAAAAACACTAGCTTGAAAAGATATCTGCATTCCCATGTTCACTGCAGCATTATTCACAATAGCCAAGACGTGGAGACAGCCTAAGTGTACATCGATGGATGAATGGATAAAGAAGATGTGGTATATATATATCCAAAGGAGTATTATTAACCACAAAAAAGAAGGAGACCTTGCCATTTGTGACAATATGGATGGACCTTGAGGGCATTATGCTAAGTGCAACAAGTCAGAGAAAGACAAATACCATATGATCTCACTTACGTGAGGAATCTTAAAACAAAACAAACCAAAAAACACAAAACAAACTCATGGATATGGAGAAGAGATTGGTGGTTGCCAGAGGCAGGGGGTGGAGTGGGGGCAAAGTGGGTGAAGGGGGTCAACATGTACAAACATCCATTTATAAAATAAATAAGTTATGGGGATGTAATGTACAGCATGGTGACCATAGTTAATAATACTGTACTGCGTATTTGAAACTTGCTAAGAGAGTAGATCTTAAAAGTTCTCATCACAAGAAAAAATTTTCCAACTCTATGCGGTGATGGATGTTAACTAGACTTATTGTGGTGATCATTTCACGATATATACAAATATTGAATCATTATGTAGTATAACTGAAACTAATATATATATGTTAATCATCTTAATTTAAAAAAATTAAAAGTAAATAAATAAACATTTTAAAAGAGAATAATGGGGACTTCCCTGGTGGCGCAGTGGTTAAGACTCCGCGCTCCCAATGCAGGGGGCCCGGGTTCGATCCCTGGTCAGGGAACTAGATCCCACGTGCGTGCCGCAACTAAGGAGCCGGCGAGCTGCAACTAAGGAGCCCACCTGCTGCAACTAAGACCAGGTGCAACCAAATAAATAAATAAATAAAATTTAAAAAAGAGAATAATGGAGAAAGTAACATCATATTGTATGTCAACTATACTTCAATACAAAATACTCACCAGCAAATAAACAAGTGAAGGGGACATGTAGATAAAACAAGATGGAAAAAATTTTGACAATTATTATACTGGGTGGTTATAGGGATTCAATTATACTATTTTCTATAGCTTTGTTTGAAATTTTCCATAATAAAATGTTTAATAAATAAAAAAAATAATGGAGAAAGCACATAGGCTACATGGGTTTTCATGGTTACTGGAAAACACAAAATGTGATCCCACAGATGACCAAGTTCCAACCTGGGGGGCCCGGGTTCGATCCCTGGTCAGGGAACTAGATCCCACGTGCGTGCCGCAACTAAGGAGCCGGCGAGCTGCAACTAAGGAGCCCACCTGCTGCAACTAAGACCAGGTGCAACCAAATAAATAAATAAATAAAATTTAAAAAAGAGAATAATGGAGAAAGTAACATCATATTGTATGTCAACTATACTTCAATACAAAATACTCACCAGCAAATAAACAAGTGAAGGGGACATGTAGATAAAACAAGATGGAAAAAATTTTGACAATTATTATACTGGGTGGTTATAGGGATTCAATTATACTATTTTCTATAGCTTTGTTTGAAATTTTCCATAATAAAATGTTTAATAAATAAAAAAAATAATGGAGAAAGCACATAGGCTACATGGGTTTTCATGGTTACTGGAAAACACAAAATGTGATCCCACAGATGACCAAGTTCCAACCTGCATGATCCCCTTTATGCACTGAAGCATAAATAATAATTGAATTCCAAAGTAATTTGGAATAATTTTACACATTTAAAACTATAATCCTTTCTAGAGATACTAGCAATGTAATTTTCACAAATGTAAGATCAATCAAGTCCAATCACTTGAACAGGACACTTCTGGTACATTCTAAGTCAATTTGTGCCCCAGGAAGGAGACAGTCAGGTAGAAGGAAAAGTGTGGCCTTGTTACTTACTGACTTATGATTATGGTCAAGTTATTTAATTGCTCTGGGCGTCAGTTACCTCATCTACATGTTGTCTGCATCAATTGAAAGAACTTACATGAAACTCTTAGTAGAATTTATGAGAAATAAGACCTAGAAATCTAGGGGAGGTTTCACATGTCTTGAAATGGGATGATTTTATAGAGATGTATACATCTCCCTCAGAGAAAAAAGGAAAGCTGCTTTTTGCCTGAGTTTAACTGTATGAAAAACTTCAAGACATAACGAGGAACTTAATGATATTACTTTTAATACAAGTTTGGCTAATAAATCAAAACTAAGATTTATCCTCTCTAAAACTCAACCAAAGGCAATGTTGGTTGGTTTAGCAGCGAAGTGCATGGACTTCTGCCTGACTACTTGGGTTCAGAGCTTGAATCGACCACTTTTGAGCTGTCAGAGCTTGGGCAAATCACATAACCTCTTCATGTCTCAGCAGAATGAGGATAATACTTTATGGGTTGTTCTGAGGCTTTAATGAATGAAAAGGTATGAAGATGCATAGAGCCGTGCCTGGCACAGTGTAAGCACCTGATGAAGATGATGATGTCAGCTTGGAGATTTGTCCTTGTTTGAAAGTTCTCATTCTGCCCCAAATGAATTCTTTCAGATTTCCTCAAAAAATAGCTGTCCTTTCCTCAGAGAGGCATTGTGGAAAGACCGTGAAGAAAATGTCTCCAGTGCAAAGCCAATGGTCATCAACATGACCAATGTGAGAAAAGACCGATCCGTTGTTCTGGGCATCAAGTCCCTGGAAATGTTGGAACTGACAGCATGTCTGATCAAGTGATGCCATTCAAGACATTTAGCCAAGGGTGATGCTCTAGGATGAAATTAAAAGGAAAATGACAAATAAACTGTGGCAACTAATCAATACGTGGCCCAGTATGCAAGCTAACGGTCCGTTTCAAGAGCAAGATCTGGCTTTTGCAGAGCCCGCCTTTTTATGGGCAGAATTGGGTTTTGTTGTGATTGTGTTGGGAATTGCAAAGATTAGTGCCCTGAAATCAGCCCTGCACTATAAATATTTCTCTCTTTTGTGTTCCTTAATAGTGAGAAAATGAATGATAGATAGATAGATAGATAGATAGATATGCAATTGTTATTGGAGTGATCCTATTTCAGTATTGTAGTGTAAGAAATTTATTTGAAATTACACTGAAACTTTAAAAGAGGGACAGAGAGACAGAAAGACATTGTCAGGGCTGTACGTGGATTCCAGATTAAACATCAAAGCAGAAGTATATGCCTTTTATCTCCTGATTATCTACTTGATAATAATTGTTACTTTATTTCAGCCATGGTTCTTAGGGCCAGCACCTCAGCCTGGTCTCCTCTTATAAGCATTAACATTCTCTTTGGCATAAAATGCCCCCATTTGCACCTTTTACTTTAAGACTGATGTAGTGGTATCAGTAACCTCCCCAGAGTGAATGACTGTAGGTCAGGCCACCCTCCCCTTCAACAGGCACCTGTGGGGTAAGGGCTGGCGGCATTGAGCACAGCACTGGGGGACCGAGGCGCTAGCTAAGGGGTTGCCAGACTACAGCCCATGGGCCAAAGCTGGCCCACCGCCTGGTTTTGTAATTGAAGTTTTACTGGAACGCAGCCATGCCCATTCATTACGTAGCTCCCGCGACCGCTTTCATACTACAATGGCAGAGTCGAGTAGTTGCAAAAGAGACCATATGGCCCACAAAGCCTCAAATATTTATTATCTAGCCCTTTACAGGAGAACTTTGCCAACCCTTGAACTAGCTGGCGGTTTGCAATTTAAAATGTTCTAACGTGTTTAAAGAGCGGCCCCTCTGAGCCTTTGCTGATCCGGTCCGTCTGCAGGGATCCGCCAGCCCATTCCACCTCCTCTCGTCTTACCCGCCCGCCTCCTGCTGGGCCTTCAGGATTCTACCCAAATCAAGCCTCTTTTGTGAAGCCTTCCCTCACCCCGGACCCCAGGCAAAAGGAAGCATTCTCTCCTGAAGTTTCCAGAGCTCATGGGATACAAGTGGGCCTCAGCTGGCTCACGTGGGATGGCCGGTCCCGTCTCATCCACGGCGAACTCTGCAGGGGCGGCAGGGTTGCTGCATTGGTCTTCACAGCTCAGCCCTATCCGATCCAGTCGTTTGTTCAATCCAGGCTCATGTCTTCCCACACCGGACACCTCATCACTTGCCTCCGCGTTTCTCCACTGTCTTACCGCCTCCCGTGTGCAGCTAGAGTGGCCTTCTCGTAGGGGAATTCAGCTCGTGGCACTCCTCTGCTGAAAACCCCGCACTGGTCTAGACTTGGAACAAAATCAAAAGGCTGACCATAGCCCGCAGGGCCCTGCCTGACCTAATTCTCTGCCTCCGTCCCCATCGTCTGTCTCTTCCTGCTCTTCCCCTTGCAAGCGGCCTTCCAGACACACTGCTCTCCTTGCCGGTCCTCAAACAGGCCGACCATGCTCCCGCTTCAGGGTCTTTGCATTGGCTGTTCCATCTTCCTGGAACACTCTTTTCCCAGATGTCTTCAGAGCTCGCTTCCTTCATTCAGTCTGGTCACTGCTCCAATATCACCTCCTCAAACAGACCTTCCTTCTCTGAAGGGACAAGAGAGCCCCCCTTGTCACTCTTTGTCCCCTTAAATGTATATGGCTTCACAGCGCTCCCCGCCTCCTGATGTCACATGGCATATCTGCTTCAGTGTTTCTTCCCTGCCTCCCTCAGGGAGGAGGGGCCCTGTCTTGTTTGCTGCTCTCTCTCCAGGGTTTGGAATAGGGCCTGGCATCTAGGAGGTGCCCAATAGCCATTCCTAGAATACAAATGAGTGGAAGGAGTCTGTCTGTTGATTCTGGCACCAGTGCCACAGTGTTTTAATCATTTCAGTGTCATAATGTGTGCTAATAGTACTTTTTAATGAATGAGAAAATGTGATAGGAAAGCATGGGTTTTAGGAGCAGACAGATCTTAGTTCAAATTCCAGCTCCAGCAGGTTGCATGACCTCTCCAGGCCTTAAGTTCCTTTGAGTTAATAAGGGGGATGGTTATACCCACAACACAGGGCTGTTGTGAGGAATAAATGAGATAATACGTGTACTGTGAAATTTTTTATAAGGCAGGCTATAAAATATTATGAATGGTATAATCCCATTTTTGCAAACATGTGTTTGTGTTAAGAAAAATGTCTGCAAGAGCATAGCCCAAAATGTTGACAGTGGTCATGGCTGGTGGGCTCAGGAGTGACTTTTTTTTTCTTCTTTTAATCTGCCATAGCTTTTTGTTTGTTTGTTTTTACAGCAAAGTGCGTTTCTTGAGTCATCAGAGGGAATACGGCATTTTAACTTTGAAAAAGCCAAAATGAAAATAAGACCATGCCCTTCCCGCCACCCCATGGTGCCCATTGGCCGCGGTACGCTGGCGGGGATAGCGTCTTGATGAGTGGCTTGGCAGGGGAGGGTGGGCGGGGCTGGGGTGCGGTGGCTAAGGCCATAACTGTGCGAACGGAATTGGAGCAGAAGTAAACTCTGTAAACTCATCTTCTGTACACCATTCTCCTTGCTTAGAGCAGGTTGGTAAGTGGGGCACTGACCCTCCGTTTCCTCATCAGTATGGGTACCACACCTCGGAGCGGAGTGGAGACGGTCCAACGAGCCTGTGCCTACGGCCAGTAGCGTGAACGGCGTGTAGGAGCACAGCACTGGAGCCAGTAACCTGACAAGTTCAGATCCTAACTTCCTCCTTGCTAAGTGATGGCCTCACCCTTCCTGAAGCTCTGTTTCCTCACCTCTGAAGTAGGGAGAATGCTTTAGACCTGGCAGATGTACTGTGAGGACTCAAGGAGCAAATGGCTGGCTGATACCCAGGGAGTCTTGCGTCCTCCTTTGTACTCAGCCCCTGCGGGCCACCTCGGGGTGGAGAGTCACGGGGGAGGAGGGGAGGGCGCCTCTCTGACCCTGGCCACATTTTCCTGGACCTTGTTTCTGAGCAGTGCAAAGCCGGGAGGGTGGGTCAAGGAAGGTAGGGAGTGAGTCATCCCCGATTCTCTTTGTGTCGCCGGAACAAATGTGGGAGGGCAGCCACATCTGTGCAGCGCAGAGCACTTGGCTGCCCGGCAGAGAGTGAGGAATAGAGACGAGGGCAAGGCTGAGATGTCTGGCGTGAGCCAGCTGAGCAGGGGTGGCAGGCAGGAGAGCGATAGCGAAGAGACCCACTATTTGGCGCAGCCTTGCGTGTATCTGGCCCCCAGAGCCTACTGGGATGAGTGCTGTGTACCCCCCAGATGGCGTCTCTCCAGCCCTATAGAAGCCTGGAACTGCTCATCAAATTGAAGTGGGTTTTATTGTTGTGGCTACGTTCCCCCTTTGTGGTACGAAATGTTTTGAGTCATGCTAAAGAGGTTATTAGGGCGACAGGGATAATCTCCCGCACCGTTCCTTCCTTCCATAGCAGAGTATCGAACCCGCACGTGTGCTGGGCTCCAGGGACGCAGAGATGAGCGCACCCCGGGCCCTGCCCTGGCGGAACAGTGAGTGGTGGCACCGGGCATGTACCAGGCAGTCAGAGTGCCCTGGGGTCAGATGGTGCCCCAAAAGGCACAGCAGTGGTACCTATCAGGGTGTGAGCAGCTCTCCTTCCCACGGGAGGTGCAATCTGGTTTCTGAAGGAAGTCAAGGAATTTGCTCAGGGCAAAGGCCCTGAAATGGGGGCCAGCAAGAAACCACTTGGCCATGGCAACCTCGTCCTGTCTAGATGCCCGGAGGGACCTTGTCAGTCAAGTGAGTGTCCTCTTTGAGGCCTAGGGCAGTCAGCGCTAATCTTCTTAACTTGGGGCATTCAGGGTCTTGCTGACACCCTCTCCCACATCTGGCCTCAGTGGCCCTTTCCAATCCCATTGCCATTACTTGGCCCCATCCTCTAGCTCCCATCCTACTCTCAACCCACTTCACTGAGCATGCCCTGTATTTTCCTGCCCCTTTCCAGGTGCCTTTCCAGGTGTGGGCCCATCCCCTAGAGTGCCCTTCTCCACATCTGCCCTCGGCATAGTCCAATCAACCGGTGAGGGTCAAACCTCTCCTCCAATAAACCTGGCCCCCGGGGCATGTCCACCATCTTTTACCTCCATGCCACCAGATAGACACAATCTCTCCTTCCCCTTTATGCCCAGGACACTTTATGAGAGTTGGGAGACCAGACTTAGGAACACTCACCACCTGTGTGACTTTAGGCAAATCTACTAACCCTTTGAGCCCTCAGTTTCATCATCTGTATACCGGAAACAACAATAGTATCTGCTTACTAGAGTTATTTTTAGGATGATCTGAGACAATACATGTAAAACATGGTGCCGGACACGTAGTAAGCACTCAGTAAATCATAGCTATTTTTGTAACACCCTAAGTTGTGAGCTGTTCGAGGCCAGGGACTACGGTTAATCTTTGTATCGCCTCTCTTCAGTCTAGTGACTAGCACGTGGTAGGTGCTCAATAAAGTTTGATCTGACCTTCTTGAATCACTACCTTGAAGATCCTGGGGCAATTCTGGGCGCTCCAGAGTTCAGGTTGCCGATCTAAGATGCAGCATAACCCTAATGGCAGAAGACCCATACAAGGCCTACTCTTACCAAACAGCCCCTTGAGATGGGGGGTCCCCCGAGGGTTGAGCTGTGGTGGGTGTATGTTTGAAAGGGGCCTTTTTTCAGGCCACTAGTGAAATACTTGAAGTTAAACTAGCGGAACTAGTGGAACAGTTGGGGTACGAGATCATCAGAACCCTGTCGTTCCCCAGAGAAGTCATGTGACGTGCCCAGGAGCAGGTTAAGGGAACACTCCAGACATCTAGAAGATGTGGGAAAGGAAATGAGCCACTGAGATCCGCTGGGAACAGCCCAGGGAACCACTAGGAAGAGGGCAGACATGGAGGGGCAACCCCAGCCTTGTGCTGAGAACCCTCAGGGATCTTGGAGAGAAAGGGGGCGGGGCTGGTGTGGGTTTATTTTAAACACCGCCCGAGTGTCTCTGTGGGTCTGTATTGGGTGGGGAGAGGCAAACAGGAGAGGGACAGCCACTGCCCTGGGCCGTGGCTAGTCGCTTGATTTTAGTAGGCTTGAACTCCCCTGGAATAGACTTTACATACTGTTCTTAGCTCTGATTCCTTCCTACTTCCCCACCCTTGTTTTATCTCTGCCTCGGCTTTCTCATCTATGTCTTTTTTCTCCTGTTGAAGTTGATACATCTCTATGAGGACCACAAATCTTTTTGTGGAGTGATGCACGGTATAAATAAATACTCTTTTTAAAAATACAAAACCTCAGTTGATGCTCAAAACAATCCTTAGATATGGTGTTCTTTGGAGAATATGTGGTTTGGGCAAAATCGAAGCGTTTTTAAGTATCTTATGACTCCAAGCCCAGTGCACTTTCCACCAGTGATGAGCTGTTGAGCCCTTAACTGCGTGCCGGTGCCAAGCACCTTCTCTCAGTCCCGTGAGGACTCATCTAAAGGTGAGGGACCTGAGGCTCGCGAAGCTCAGGTAACTTGATGGGGTCATACAGCAGAGCAAGTAGCAGAACCCGGCTGCTGTCCCAGATGGGGCTCGTTTGACTCCCACTCAGCAAGGGCGGGAGCTCACTGGTGAGAGTGTTAGAGGCTGCCTCCTGCCCTCCGCTCAGTCTGCTGCTCTTCAAGCCTCTGGTTCTGTAATAACAACGCTAATAAGAGCTAACATGCTTTGCCCACCTTCCAGGTGCCGGGGGCCATGTTAAATCCTTGACTTCCATTATTTCATTTCACCCTCACAATAATCCTCTGAGGCAGGTACTGTTTTGTTCCCCTTCCTCACTTCATTCCCTCTCCCTACGTGATCTCATCCACACCCTCAGCTGTAGTTAGTACCTATATTCCCATGGGTGACAAACATCTCTCCAGACTTCTCTGAGCATTCAAGGCTAGGATTTCTGATTGCCTACTTGACTTCTTACTTGAATTTATTCATGCATTCACTTGGCAAATGTTTATTGAGCACCTACTATGTATCAAGCACAGTTCTAGATGCTAAGGATTGTAACACTATAGAAAATAGACAGGGACTTCCCTGGCAGTCCAGTGGTTAAGACTCCGCACTTCCACTGCACAGGGCACGGGTTTCATTCCTGGTCGGGGAACTAAGATCCACATGCCACGCGGTACAGCAAAGAAAAAAAAAAAAAGACAAGAATCCCTTTCTCAAGGAGCTTACGCTCTGGTGGGGAAAACACAGTAGGTAAGAAAGAAAAGAAAAATATCTAGATAGTAAGAAGAGCTAAGGTAAAAAAATAAAGCGGAGAAGATATCAAATATTGGAGGAGTGCTGAATTTTTAGGTAGGGTGGAGAGGTAAGGCCTTGTTGATGATGTGGTGTTTGAATAAGGGAGGTGAAGGAGGTAGGGGAGGAGAGAGAGGACTGTAAAACACCTCCAAATCAGCAGGTCCAAAACCCAACCCATGATTTCCCCCTGAAAATCTAATCCCTTTCCAGTGATCTCAAGATCAAGAAGTGACCCCACCAACTATTGAGTTAGTCAAGTCAGAAACATAGGAGTCATCCCTGACTCCACACTCTCTCTCTCCCTTCACCACACCCTTGTCACCAGGTCTAATCTGTCACCAAGTTCTATTGCTTCTGTCTCCTAAATGCTTCCAGTAGAGCAATGTGCTTCCCCATCTCCATTCCCACCGCTGTGGTCCACGCCCGCATCATCTCTCACCTGGACCAACGCAATGGCCTCTTAACTGGTCTCCCTGCTTCCGCTCTGGACCTCATCTAATTTGTTCTCCTCACAGCACCCAGAGTTACCTTTTCCAAACTCAAATCTGATAATGCTGTCACCTCGCTTAAAGCTTACCATGTCATCACATAGCTCTTAAGCTCTTACTGGTAGGATGGAGGCCAAACTCATGACCTGTGTGGTCTGACACCAACCTCCTTCTCCAGCCTTGTTTCATACCAGTATTGCCCCCCTCAACACGCACACACACACAACACACACACCGGTCACACTAGCTTTATTTCAGAATCTTAAGCCAGTCATGTTCTTGCCGTGATAAGGCCTTTTCACGTGCTGTCCGCCTTTCCTGGCGTGCCCTTCTTCACCTGTCTCAAGCCAATCTCTCTCATCTAGTTACCGCCCCCTTCAGAGCCCAGCCTGCTCTGATCTGCTTGATTAGGTCAGATTCCCCTGTTACAGGCTGTCACGACCTCACAGATTTTCCCTTTATAGCACTTTCACACATGTAATTTTACACTGATTTGTCTGCCTGTTTGATTACTGTCTACCTGTCCCACTGAATGGTAACTCCCTGAGGACAGAGATTCATACGCTCATCACTGGTTCCCAGTGTCCAGAACAGGGCTTGACACTTAAGTAGGTGCTCAACAAATGTTTGTTGAGTGAATGAAAGAATGAGTGAATGAATCACCATTTCACAGATGAGAAACTGAGGCTCAGAGAGGTAAAGTGTATCACTCAAGGCGACACAGCTGGTTGGTGGCGGAGCAGGGATTTGAGTCTAAATCTGTTAGATTCCATCTCCCATGTTCTTTCTTCTGCCTCTTCCCGCCTTTTAAGTTTTATGTTGTTAACTTCACAAGTTACGTGTGAATATATTCATGCTGTAAAAATTCAAAGCGTAAAGATTTTTAAACAGTAAAAAACTATAATCCCCTTGGCTTTGGCCATCCTGAGAAGTACCACTGTTAACATTTTGGTATCTGTATTTCCAAGGCTCATTCTCTGCTTGGACACTCACTCTCTCTCTCTCTCTCTCTCTCTCTCTCTCTCTCTCTCTCTCTCTCTCTCTCTCTATATATATATATATATATATATATATATATATATATATATAAAATCTATATCTGTCTATATTATATACACACTGATAAACATAGTTCCACTGGGTTTTGTTTTTTACATTGATGCCTCATACTAGGTGTATTCTTCTGAAATTTGTTTTATTAACTTAACTTTATGCTGTAAGATCTTTTGATGTCAGTTCATCAGCCTGGCACACTCCTTTGCATACATGAAGAGATGTTGAAATATTAAATAAATGAAGCATAAAATGTACAAGTGCCATTAAGTAATTATTTTGTTATCAAAGGAGAGTCAGGTCGCAGCATTTTGGTGCGGTTCTTTATTATGTGTCACTGTGCTACGCTTCGGGGATTCACAGATGCGGAAGGCAGTTCTTGCTTGTACCCTGTCAGCATAGATAGAGCGAGGAGGCATGAGACAGCAAGGCATGCCTAGGGCAACAGAAGTAGCTCTGTATTACCGGATCCTATAATGCAAAGGCAAATGTGGGAAAGACAAGGCGTGGACACAGGCAGGGGCGAGATCATGTGGGGCCTTATTTATCATGTTAAGGAGTGTGGATCGTTTCCTGAGGGCACAGGGAACCATGTAAGGATTACTGGTTAGGAATGCATTGACTGTAAGTAGCAGAAAATCTGCTAATAATGTATTTTTTCTCAAATATAACAAGAAGTCTTAAGGTAGGCAGTTGCTGGCTTTGGTTCAGAAGGTCAACAATGCTCTTGGAGCTCAAGCTGTATCTTTATATTCATCATCCTGATTTTGTTGGCTTTCATCTCTATGTTTATTGCCTCACGGTCACAAGGTGGCCACGTGGCTCCAGGCATCACTTCCATGTTCAAGGAAGTTAGAAGGGGAGAAGAGCTTGTCTGCTCTCAGGAAAGCAAAAATATCCCCAGGACCTCCCAGCAGATCCAAGCTTATAACTCATTGGCTAGAATTGTGCTATGTGGCCACCCTAACTTCAGGGAAGGCTGGAGGAATTAGTATTTAATTTTTACAGTTTCTAAAATGAGGGCACACAACAACTGGGAATGAGTGTTTTGGTACCCAGCCCAAATGATCTGCTTACAGTAGGATTTTGCTCGGGGAATTGGCAGGAACTAACCTATCAGGCCCTTCTGCCCGTGTCGTGCCATTATAATTCTTCCCAAGAGATTTTTTCCCGACTCTGAAATGTTGGGAAATTTTTCAGTCAGGCCTAAAAATGTTTGCCAAGAGAATAATGCAGGATTCCTGGTGGCATAGAGGGAATAGGTAATGCCCTTGTTAAAGTAGGATATTGCCACTTTCACCTGGAGGAAAGGTCTGTCCGTCAGTCAGTCTCCAAATTGTAGCTGTTGGCTTAAGCCTATGTTGGAGAGGCCATACGGTTCTAAGAATCCACTCAGGAAGGATCAGATTTGAACTGGTTGAACTCATAGAGCTGCATCGGCTGCTCCAGTTCAGCTTGTGGCCAGTCTCACTTGGTACTTGTATGTATGCCCTGTCTGGGAGAACCGTAACCAACCTACTGCCAGGAAATGCCACAACCTACAAGAAAAGGAGGACCTATTGGGGTCACAGTCTGATTCCAGGCCCCAGAAAGAAGAGTGTATTCGTTATTCAACCTGCAAATGCTACTCTCCTGAATCACAAATTTGAAAACAAATGGGATCCAAAACCAATTTATTTTTTATTTTATTTTTATTTATTTTATTTCACTGTATTTTTTTGGTTTGGCTGCGCCGCATGGTTTGCGGGATCTTAGTTCCCTGACCAGAGATTGAACCCGTGCCCCCTACGGTGGAAGCGCCGTGTCCTAACCACTAGATAGCCAGGGAATTCCCCAAAACCAATTTCAAACAAGAAGGAGGGGGAGGAAGAGGAAGAAGAAGAAGGAGAAGGAGAAGGAGAAGACGACGGCCTGGGGGTTCAGGCTCTGCTGAGGTCCCTTGGCCTCAGCACTAGCACTGAGATGGGAGGAGACTGCTGCTTCTTCCCCCTCTTCTCTCCCCTCTTTTATCAATTCAGAGGGGCCCAGGTATTCATGAAGCTTGGCTGAATCCATGAGGGGAATACCTACAAAATGACTTTTCAGATGTGGTTGGGGCAATTAGAATAATTGACAATGTTTTTTGACCTGTGTGAATAACTTAATAATATGCCCATTTACTCTTGGCCTGAGCTTTCAAGACCAAACCAGGACAGCTCCATCTGCCAAGGGCCAGGCAAACCAGAATGTGGATGACTCAGGCAAGCTATCTGAAGTCCTAGATTCCTTTAATCCCCAACTCCCGCCCCTCCATATTAAGAACATATGGAAGGGCTTCCCTGGTGGCGCAGTGGTTGAGAATCCACCTGCCAATGCAGGGGACACGCGTTCGAGCCCTGGTCCGGGAAGATCCCACATGCCGCGGAGCAACTAAGCCCGTGCGCCACACCTGCTGAGCCTGCGCTCTAGAGCCCACGAGCCACAACTACTGAAGCCCAGGCGCCTAGAGCCCGTGCTCCGCAACAAGAGAAGCCACTGCAGTGAGAAGCCCACGCACCTCAATGAAGAGTATCCCCCGCTTGCCACAACTAGAGAAAGCCCACACGCAGCAACGAAGACCCAACGCAGCCAAAAACAAAAACCCAAAAACGTGGAGATTTGGAGGTTGCCCTTGTATCAAAATCCAGAGTACGGAGAGTTGGTTGAGGCCATTTTTGCACTGAAAAATTAACTGCCTAAAAAACTATTGAGTTCTGTAAAGGACAAGCGCAGCCAGACACCTACCTCCATCCATGTCTGACTATCAATTTGGAGTTGTTTTTTTGCGGTACGCGGGCCTCTCACTGTCGCGGCCTCTCCCGTTGCGGAGCGCAGGCTCCGGACGCGCAGTCAATTTGGACTTTTAAAGTGACCCGTCTTATTTACATCAACCAGTGTTACTCCTCCTTTACATGAATTACCCAATCTCAATCTCCCCCAGTCACTATTAAAACAGGGGGTCCCAAACAACAGACTCTCCTGGTAAGAGCCTAAGAATCTGTCATTTAAAGAAGTGCCTCTGGGCTTCCCTGGTGGCGCAGTGGTTGCGCGTCCGCCTGCCGATGCAGGGGAACCGGGTTCGCGCCCCGGTCCGGGAAGATCCCACGTGCCGCGGAGAGGCTGGGCCCGTGAGCCACGGCCGCTGAGCCTGCGCGTCCGGAGCCTGTGATCCGCAACGGGAGAGGCCGCAGCAGAGGGAGGCCCCGCGTACCGCAAAAAAAAAAAAAAAAAAAAAAAGAAGTGCCTCTGGTTATTCTCATGTGTAGTCTCATGTGCGTGTATACACATCCATTCATTTGGCAAATATTTATTGAGCATTTACTATGTGTTAGACATTTTACTAGGTTCCAGTGATAGAGCAATGAACAAGCTAGGAAGAACTCTGGTCACATGGAGCTTTCCCTATTCTCTGCTACCCACCCTGTGTTGCCGTATCCCTATGCAAGCCTAAGAAAGAACCCAACATCCACAGCAGAAGTTTGAGTGTAAAGTCAGCTCTGATACCTGGTACAGTGGATTTGGGGGTGAGTAGACTAGAAGGGCACTTCTAGAAACCAGCTTCTGACCTCGCATGTGCTAGCACAATTTTTAAGATGATGTGATTAGCGTGGCAGATACTGCTAGGTGTTACCCAATATGCGCTCCTTCTTCCATAATAACAGGATATTAAGCAAGGCACATGGCCACTCAGAATGAAGACTATTCTTCCAGCCTCCATTGAAGAGTCAGGTTTGGCCATAAAGCTAAATTTTGGCCATTGGAATGGGAACAGAAGTGATGTGTGTGGTATATGGGTTGTTGCTTTAAATGGAAAAGACATTCCTTACCCTTCCCTTTTTCGCCTCCCCACTGGCTGGACATCGTGGTGAGCCATCTTTGACCGTACAGATAGGGCAATATCCTAAGGATGACAGTATCATGGTAGAAGGAACCTGGGTTCCTGGATAATTCATTGCACAGTGTCACTATGCCAGCTCTGGGCTACCTACCTCCACATGGTTATGGAAGACAGAAATCAACTTCCATCTCGTTTAAACCACTCTTAGATTTCTATTACAGCAACGAATCTGCATCTTAACTAATACTGCTACTGCATGCAATAAGAAACTCTTTAGTTACCTGAATGAGAATAGATTCGGTGAACTGGTGAGGGCATGACTTATGTGATAGTGGTTTGAGGAACATGGAAGAAGTGAGGAAGTGGAGAGAGTGAGTATAGATGACTCTTTCAAGAAGGTCATTTGTAAAAGGAAGGACAGCTAGGGCAGGATCTATAGTGGATGTTGGGTTGAGAGCAAGATTTGATTTTGGTGGTAGGGTGATAAGAGAAATTTGATCATGTTTCCAAGATTCTTGGAAGGCTCCAATAGAGAACATGAGATTGAAATACAGAAAGGGTGAGAGGAATTGATGGAAAGAAGCCCCCAAGGAGTCAGGAAGGTTAAGACCCAAAGCCTAGGTTAGAAAAAGGAGAGCCAGTTCTTCTGAGAGGGAAATGGTAAGGACAAGGTGACCGTGGAAACGAGTGAGCAGAGGACCGCTCCAGAGCCTGAGTCATTTCCCCTGTGAGAGAGGAAGCAAGGTCATCCGCCGAGAGCGGGGGCCACTGCAGTCGGTACAGGGGCTTGCATCTGTGTGGTGAGGTTTTGAATAGTTAAGCGGGATAGGAAGTTGACCAAAGGCAAGGGAATTTCAGGCTGAGACTGTGGGCCCAGATGATGTTGTAATTCATGAGTCTACACAATTGTATGATATGTCTCTGGAAGAGACTATTTATAGAAACGACAAAAAAGTTGAAAGGATATATGTTGCCTAGAAGCAGAAGACCTAAAAAACCCAAGCAAGACCATTACATTCGTAATGGATGTCGATAAAAAGAAGGGTTAGAAAGCTAAAGGAACTCCTTTCTAAAGATGAGACGAGGGCTTCCCTGGTGGCGCAGTGGTTGAGAGTCCGCCTGCCAATGCAGGGAACGCGGGTTCGAGCCCCGGTCCGGGAGGATCCCACAGGCCGCGGAGCGGCTGGGCCCGTGAGCC
>NC_041234.1:110455979-110460011 GCF_002837175.3 Physeter macrocephalus
GTGAGAGGCCCGCGTACCGCAAAAAAAAAAAAAAAAAAAAAAAAAAAAAAAAAAGATGAGACGAGCATCTACTCTCCCCAGGTCAGGCAGAGAGCTGGGCTCTAAACAATGTCAGTTCATGCAGCACAGGGAGCTGGGTATCACCGGCTCCATTTTTTATATATGAGATCTGCCTAAGTGAGGTCACATCAATGGTGAACTGCAAAGTATGGGATTCAGTTCCATTTATTTCTGGTTTTAATGTTCATGCTCAAAGGCACCCTCACTATGTTGCATTGAGCAGACCTTCCCTGGATGCCAGAAAATGACGATCTGTTTGAGATGCTATTTTTCAGCGGAGAGATAGAGTGACTATCTTTTATCTGCAATTTCTTATTAGTCTGGTTTTTGAAAGCCCACTTGAACTGTCTCTGCTTGTTTGTTGGTTTTTTTCATTCAAACGCACCCTGACCTAAGTTGCGATGGATAACTTGTTGCCAGGATATCTCTGTAATAGCCAGACCGAAAAGTAAACAATAGCAAAACAGCACAATCATCTAGTTCTTTGTGATGCCTGCATTGCTTTTTATTAAACCCATTATCTCTGAATCTTTCTTGGGGTGGGGCTACAGATGGAGGAGAGCTATTAACAGCCAACTATTCTTTATTTGAAATTATTTATATTATATTTAACTATTGCTCTACAGACATTTAACACCCAATCTACAACGCTTTTCGTTAAATTGTTGGTGACTACATGGCCAGATAAATACCAATCTTAAATAAAGATGGGCAGAATAAATAGAAAACCGACAAGGACTTTCACGACCTTTGCTAAGTTTCCAAATAATAAGAAAATCTGTGGGAAGCAATTCTTATCCCTTGAAACTCCACAAGCGACATTGGTAGCTCTCTGATACTTTCTCACACAATCCCACAGTAATCAAGCCCATTTTACAGATGAAGAAACTGAAGCCCAGAGAGGTGAAGTGACTAATGTAAGGGCACATAAACCATGAGTGGTAGAACCATGATTTGAGCTTAAGTCTGTACAGTCCTCAAATGTGTGATCTTTCTGGCTCAGCTTTAAGAATAGGTAGGATTTCAATCTTGATAGAATAATAGACAGAAAAACTACATTTGAATGTTTCTGTTAATGAGCTTGACCTATTGATCTTTATAGAGCACTTCACCCAACAACGATCAACTACACATTTTTTCAGGTACACATGAAACAGGAACCAGGGTAGACCATATTTGGGACCATAAAATAAGTCTCAATACATTCCGAAAGATTCAAGTCATACAAAGTCTGGTCTCTGACTCTGGATGAAGTATTGGTATTCCCTAGCAGAGTTCCCTTCAGTCACCAACAGGGATATGTGATGTATTTATTTTTTAATTAATTTTTAGCACTGTATGGAGGCAAGGACTCTTGAGCTGGCAGTCAAAAGCCCTAAATCCTCATCCACGCTCCACCACCAACTCCGGGTGTGACCTTGATGAAATCCCTTCCCCTTGCTGGGACTGTATTTCCCATATAAGAGGAAGGGTTTCAACTAGAATACGACATCTCTGGCCCTTCCATCGAATTCTATGACTGTGTGTGTGCGTGTGTGCGTGCGTGTGTGTGTCTTTTTATTTATCTACTTTGGGAAATAAAAATGCTTTATCGCTCAGGATATATAACCCAAGCTGTTGCATTTAATCTCTGCACAACTGAAGAAATGTTCTTTCCTCTATGTTTAGATACAAGTAAAAGAAAAGACTGAATAAATTCCATGGTCAATTACATGGTCAGTGAATCACAAGAGTAGAGGCTCTTGGAATTTGGCGGCTACTGGTCGATTCAAAGGATGTGCTGAGAAGCAACAGTTCTAGCAAGTAGTTTCCCTATTTACTCAAGCCTGAAGTCTGTTGTTAACATTTGGGACCAAAAATATTGTAGATTGTTCCATTTGACAGCCCCTATGAAGATCAGATTCTAGGATTTCGTGGACTTGCCAGATTTTAAAATCATCATCATCTGTGACATGCAACCATGTCTGCTGTGATTTCATTCTGGCCCTGAGTTATTAAAAAGGCCAGTGGCTCTGAACTAGCTGGCCCTGGGGGTTGCAGCTTAGAGGCAACGCTGCTGGTGGAATTCTCATTCTTATTCTTGTCTTGTTTTCTAGTAGCCCTCTAGGGTCTTGGTCTAACTATGAAAGAATTTGATTCTTTTCTTCCTTTTGGAATCCTTCCTGAAGAGAACTTCCATGAGAGCCCGCAGACACCCTCTTGGAAACGGAGCCCCAGCCCCTCTCAGGAGGCTGCCCCAGTGGTGCGCCACCCTCACTGTCCATTTCACTTCCCCGTAGACGCGACACGATTGCTCTGGGTGAGAATTCAAACTGAAATCCCGCATCCTGGGGCAAGAGGCCTGAGTCCAGCGTGGTGGCCACTTTACTTCAATGCAGGTAGAGAGCTTGGTACGGACATGAGAAGAATGAGGTCCTGATGACATGCCAGGAATCGAATAGGTGTAAGTCCAGGGGTAGCTTATATAAATGCACAGGACGGGAAGGTGAAGCTGACTAGAAATCGCTGTCTCCCTCACTCCGTTGTCCAAATGGGGGAAAGCAAAATATAAATAGGTACTTACCCAGTGGTCAGAATTAGCTTTCTTTACTTCTTTAATTCTAAGTGGCAATCCCCGTATAATATGTGTATGCATGTATATATATGTATGCATAAACATATACGTGTTATGATAAATACATATCCCCTATATATGATAAATATGTATCCCCTACATTTGATAAATATATGTATATTTATCACATATAAATATAAATATAAATATTATATATATATGGTTGGGCAAAGCTACCTCCACAGAATAACAACTTGGAAGGCTATGCTGGATGACAGAATCAGGACCTGACGATGAAAGCTGGACTGAGTAGCTAAATTAAATAATATGAAATTGAATTTGAGTCGACAGTGCAGCGTGCATGTCTGTGGACTTCCGGCCTGGTGAAACTCGCTCTCCTGAGTGGGGAAGTGAGTGCCTGCCCCAGCACACATGGGGAATGACCTCTGTAAGGCCCAACTAGGAGGAGCGGATGGAAGGTGCAGCACAGAACAGTGAGAGCTTTTCAAAGGGAGGGACGGGCTGCCCCACGTGGTAGCAGTCTGTTCATCCCTGGAGGTACTCAAATTGGCCATCTACTTGGCTGGGATGCCGAAGAGAAGATTCAAATGTCACATGGATGTGACCCCGAGATCCATGGCACATGACACATGACACGTGACACTCGTCAACGTGTGGAAATAGTAGAGTATCTGGTTTAGGGCATTCACATACAGCTTTATAGATTACATAGATACGTTGATATATAGATGTATGTCCCAAATGAGAGATTCAGGAGAAAATGTGGAAAACTTGTGCAACGTACATCGTCTACTCCAGAGGACACAGAGACGTCTTGTGACATTCTCAGATCCAAAGAAGGCAGAGTGGTCCTGACTAAGGTCAACATGGTCATCATTTCTTTAGCAAGTGCAATCCCAGACGATGCCCTCTTGCGGGTGGCTTACCTCCTAGTCAGCTGTGCTCTTTCATAGTCGAGGCCCTTCCATCCTCTCCAAATAAACTGCACTCGATGTGCTGACAAGCTTGAAGAACGTGATCAAAAGTAGATTGGAACTCACCGTCGACAAGAATGTCCTTCTGCGTGGCTGAGTTGGGAGACATCCGAGAGTTTAGACATCAGGAATTGCTCCGGGTGAACAAATTTCAATCCCCTGGGTAATCATCTTGCAACCTCATCTGTCCCTGAGCAGTGTCCATCGAAGACTTGATGTAGTTCTGTGTCTTGTCCTGCAAACCGGTACCCCCTCCAGACATGGCAGTGCTAGCTTGCTCACCAGTGGAAACATTCTTTGAATGGAAATAGTCATTTATGCTGGTGACATATGATCTTTAATTTCTGGAGATGACTTTTTTTTTTTTTTTTTTTTTTTTTTTTTGCGGTACGCGGGCCTCTCACCGCTGTGGCCTCTCCCGTT
>NC_041234.1:110460130-110466004 GCF_002837175.3 Physeter macrocephalus
GCGGAGCGCAGGCTCCGGACGCGCAGGCTCAGCGGCCGTGGCTCACGGGCCCAGCCGCTCCGCGGCATGTGGGATCCTCCCGGACCGGGGCACGAACCCGCGTCCCCTGCATCGGCAGGCGGACTCTCAACCACTGCGCCACCAGGGAAGACCCGGAGATGACTTCTAAAATTTTTCTATTACTCTAGGACTTTTCCCATCTCTTCCATCCTTTTTCATTCCAAATGAATTATTTTTACAGTGGGCATGTCTTTACAATAAAGACAGTGCTTTGTAAAAACGGTTAAATTGGGTTCTTTTAGACAAGGGTGACATGTAGCATTGTTTCCGACTGCAGGAAAGTTGGGAAACGATAGTTGATCTGTTGGGACTTAAGCTGGAGTTAGTCTTTTCAGTTTCCGGTTTTGGTTTATTTCTTTACTCTGCTGGTTTAAATCTATCTTAAAGGCACAAATAGCATGGGGTGTAACAACATCTGGAACATGGTAGAAAGTGGGCTGAAAAAGAAAACAAGTGATTCTTCATTTGGTAGCAGTACCATTTCATGAGTGGCCAACCACCACGGCTCTCAGACATGGTTAGACCCATGGGGAGCCTTAGAGAACATCGGGTCCTACCGCCTCACTTTGCTGACAGCTTTGCAGCCTCCCTCACTTGCCGTTGTTCCCCACATCTGGGCAAGCTGATGAGAAAGCTTGGGCGCCCCCCGCTTTAGCACCCAGGCAGGAGATTCAAACCACACAAGGCCCCGCCCACCTGTGGGAGACTTCACCTCTGCCCACCCCCCAACCACAATAAAAATGCTGGTGGGGGTCTTCTTTCCTTGCTTTCCCAAGCCATTTTGGACCATCTTGGGAACCCTGCCCTGCTCTCCCCAGAGAAACCCCGTTATGTAATTAATAAACCTTTTCGCACCCTCTTGGTGTTTGTTTGGCAACATCGTTCTTGACATTGGAACCAAAGTTGGGGTGGATGGCCACGGCACAACTCTGAGGTATGTGTTGTTATAATGAGCATGTAACCGATGAGGAAACTGAAGGATAGGGGGGTCAAAGTAATGCACAGGGGTTGTGAAAAAGCTTACAAAATTACAGAAACCACTTCTGAAAATAAATACACTGCTAAGATTTTCATTCAGACCTACCTAAGAATGTTCTATGGCTAGTGTGTGCCACTGAAGTGTAAGCAAAGGTTCTAAGATGAATCTTTGACTTCTAATTAAAGTTCCTACCCAAGGTCACACAGCTAGTAAGTGATGGAGCTGGGATTGAAACCCAGGCTCTGGGGCTCTGGAATCTACACTCTAAACATCTCAAACTAAGATCTGCCTGATAGCAAAGCCTGTGCTCTTTCCACTGTAGCAGTAGAATAAACCTGGGTTTCATGAAGCTGTAGAATCATCATCATCATCATCGTGCTATATACCAGACAGTGTGCTAAGTTTTTTATTGAATCTTTTTACAACTCTGTAAAGTCAGTACCATTATTATCCCCATTTTACAGAGAAGGAAATTGGAGGCTCAGAAAGGTTAGGAAACATGCCCAAGGCCACACAGCTAGTGAGCAGAGTAGCTGGCTTGGGAAGCTCCATGGGTTGATATATTAGAGGTCATAGTCTAATGTTCGTTTGAAATGTGGGCATTTTGGATCCTAGGTCTGTAATAGTAAAGGTCTTGAATGGTAAGCCCTTTCCATGCATCATCCTAGTTAAACTTAATGCTATAACATAAGTACTGCTTTTATCCCCATTTTATAAACGAGTCACTTGAGTCTCAGAGAGGTTAGCAGAACATGTTGGAGGAAAGCCATCTAATGTGTGGACCTGGGGAGGAGCTGAGCTTTGAAGTTTGTCTGATTAGAATGCCCAAGCTCTGGAAGACTTAACTTGCTGGGTTTGTAGTTTGAGCCTCAGGTCTCTGCCCACTGAAAGTACACAATCTCTAGCAAGGACCCAGCCATATCTTTAGGATTTTAAAACACAGCCAGCTGCCTTGCCCTGGCCCTCCCCCCATCAGCACCTCTTGAGCTGTTGCAGCGTATTCCTGCTCAGCACCTCCTGTCAGATGCCTCGTTCTTGCTGATTTCGGAGACTGGACTGTCACTGGAGTTGCCCTGGCTGCTGTGGCTACTCAGGCAGCACATGCTGCAAGGCCCTGTTATCTCTGGGACCGCTCTTTCTGGTATGTTAAGGATTTATTCAGTAGGAAAGGAAGAAGGAAAGGAGAACGTTCTGTGACCCATATGTATATTTCTCCTTGTGCACACCCTGGCTTTTCTAGGCCTGGAAATGGAAACCCACATACCCAGCAAGGAGAGTGCTGGGTGGACCCACAGAAAGTGGAGAAGAATGCAACCACTGGGGGAGGCCCAGGCATGGTCCTTAGGAACCCATAAACTCCCACCAAGTCAGCCCTACCACAAAAACTGAAAAGTGGATGCGATTTCTTCAGATTTCTTTACCCAAGATTAGAATGTGATTCTCATTGTCTTCCCATAGAGAAAGTTCATGTTCACACAAGCTGGAGACGGCCCTAGGACTTATGTGGACCCAAAGAGGGATGGAGAAACATTACCTGCAGTTATTATTAAACATCTTCAGAGAATCAGAGATTTCAGGGGGTAGCAAGGAGGCTGAAGCAGTGAAAGTACTTGGTAGGAGTAGAAAGAGCCCTTGAGTCGGAGTGAGCAGGTTTGGCTAAGCGGGTTAGTTGTTCCAACTCTGCTTGACCTTGGACATGCCCTCGCCTTTCCCTTCTGGGGCCCTTCAAGTCCTTCCTCATTTGAACTTCAGTGATCTATGCCCTCTCTTTCCTGTTCTCTTTTTAAGATTACTTATAGCTCTAGCATTATTCGATTGCATTGAAGAAAGTGACAAACCTTCATCAAGTGCCTCATCGTATGTGCCTCAACAAGCCTCCACTGTGCAAGTTCCTCAAATAAAGCTACATCCAAAAAGCTTGGGGAACACAAAGGCAGGAAGAGTCAGGACAGGTGTCTCGGAAGAGGTGCCTCTGAAGCTGGGCCGTGAAGGGTGAGGGGCAGAAAACAAGAGCGGGCAGCGCGAGGAGCACACGGTCTCCGGAATCACCTGAAACTGAAAGGCTCAAAAAGAACCTGGCTCGTTTCCGGGAACCTGGGAGCCATGGGAAGTGTGGTACTGCTGTCGGCATGTGCGTGGTGGTGGGCAATGAGGCTATGGAGCTAAGAAGCCAGGAACAAATCATGGAGCGCCTCGAATGGCTGGGCACGGAGTTGGCACTTTGTGCCGTGGGCAGCACAGGTTGCCAACGGAGGTTCTTCAGAAGTGGGGTTGCATAATCACATGGTTTCTGCAGGACTATCACCCCGGTCTCAGTATGGAGGATGATCTGGAGCGGGGAGACTCCGGAGGCCTAGAGACCAATTAAGATGCTAGTGCACAAGTGACAGACAAAGGACAAGGGCCCTCTGGTGGACGGTGATGTACACCTCGTGATGTTCACGCCCTGTGTAATCCCCTCCCCTCGAGTGCAGGCTGGCCCTAGTGTCTCATTCCTGAGAACAGAATACAGCAAAGATGACGGGATGTTGCTTCCGACATTAGGTTACAGAAAGACTGTGACTTCTGAAGCCAGCTGCCATATTGTGAACTGTCCTGTGGAGGGGTCCAGATGGCAAATCACTGATGTCTCTGGTCAAAAGCCAGCTAGGACCAGAGGCCCATTTGCAGCCACTTGAGTGAGCTGGGAAGCAGATCTTCTGAGGCAGACCAACAACAGCCATATCAGTGACTTTGGAAGCAGACCCTTCCCCAGTGGAGCCTTGAGCCAACTGTACGCCCAACCACCATCTTGACTGCAGCTTGTGAGAGACCCGGAGCCAGCTAAGCTGGGCCTGGATTCCTGGCGACGGAAATGGTGAGTAATTAGTATCTGTTGTTTTATACTGCTAACATTTGGGGTCATTTCTTACACAGCAACGGATAAGTAACAGCAAGACCCAACCAAGGCAATGGGAGGGAAGAACAGATTGATTCTGGAAATGGTAGGAAGTTGGGTTAGAGTGTGAGGGGGAAAGAAATGTCTAGGCAGACAAGAGTGCTCTTTAACTGAGATGGAAAATAGAGTGGAAGGTGTTGGTTTGGGGCGCAAAATGATGAGTTAGTTTGGTCCAGCCAAAGTTTGAGTGACCGTGGGACACACCAGTAAATATAGTCACGAGGCAGTTGGGTCCAAAGGTCTGAGCCTCAGGAAGACCATACAGACTGAGCTTTGGGGAAGATCAATGGAGGGGGGCTCGGAACGTGCAGAAACCAAGGCCAGAACCCGGAGATGTTCAACAGTTAAGAGACTGTCCTTCATCATCAGACAAGTGTCGGTCTTGTGTGTGTGTGTGTGTGGGGGGGGGGGGGGGCGTCTATGTATTGGTTTGGCCAAAAAGTTCGTTCGGGTCTTTGTAAGATGTTACGGAAAAACCCGAATGAACGTTTTGGCCTACCCAATATGTCTTCTCCCAAGCAGTTACATCCCATTCTAAAATACTTTTCCGGGTTTGAAACATGGCGGACCACGTGGACCAGCAACAAACTACCAACACCATAGTAGAACCCCTGGATCTTCGCAGGCTCAGCCTGGATGAGCGAATCTGTGACAACTATGGAAATTGATGAAGAAATATATGAACAGATATATAAATCAACAAAATGGAATATTCCGATGCTCTTTGTTTGGGGAGATGGTGGTGTGCTAGTTGCCCCACCATTGACAGTTGGCTGAAACAAAGAATTTATCCAGTGTGGAAAACAGGAGATTTTTGTATGATTGCCTCTTTAAATGTAGAAGATATTCAAAAGACAAACTGGCATACACTTTTATATTAAGAAATAACCAAGAATTCTTCCACTCCTGAAATAAGTTGATTTGCAGATAACTCACAAATTCTTAGGCTAAATGGCATTTTTATTTTTCTCCAACCCTTTCAATAAATGTGACCACCAAGATGCAGAAAAATAAAATAAAATACTTTTCGTTTGCTTTGCAGCCATATTTGCATCCCAGTTTTACCTCACTAAAGACTCCAAATATTAGTGAATCTCTCCACCTTTCAGGTCTACCTGAGCCTCTCCAAATGGGACAAGTTCCAGTTGCGAGACTGCAAGCGAATCTGCTGTTGATTTCCACTGCTTGTAATTATTGGGAACATCTCTAGAGTTTATATGTTGTTTACACACTCAGCCTAATTTACTCTTTGCAAAGATATCATATAAAGTAGCATAGCAGTAGAGCTTGTTACAGGAAGAAATATAGTACATGGAGAGTCTAGATGTCAAGTTGACCCAGAGATCTTTTTCAGGGGTTGGTGGTGGTGAGAGTGTTTTTAGCTAACCTGCAGAATGTAAACAGAGCCTGCAGACAGACTGAAAGACAGCTCTATCAGCTCTGCTGGAGGTGTTGACACTACTATCCTACCCAGGGTGTGAGCACAGAAGCTTGTTACCATTCCAGTTTTGCTGAACTGCTTGGGGCTTTTGACATTACAGATATCCCGTTCCTGCACAGAGAGGCCGGTGGAAGATTCTTAAAGGTAGAAGGCACCTTAGAGGTCTTTTTAGAATAGGGTGCACAGACTAATTCTGAAGGTTTCAAACTGTGTACTTGCAAATGATCCATGGTATTTCAATTGAGCAGTTAATAAAGCAGCAAGTAGAGCGACTTCAAGTGAGCAATGTTAGTAGACGGAATTGGCTTTTTTTAATTATTTTTTTTATTTTTATTTATTTATTTTTTTTTTTTGCGGTATGCGGGCCTCTCACTGTTGTGGCCTCTCCCGTTGCGGAGCACAGGCTCCGGACGCGCAGGCTCAGCGGCCATGGCTCACGGGCCCAGCCGCTCCGTG
>NC_041234.1:110466822-110470909 GCF_002837175.3 Physeter macrocephalus
CCGCGGCACGTGGGATCCTCCCGGACCGGGGCTCGAACCCGCGTCCCCTGCATCGGCAGGCGGACTCTCAACCACTGCGCCACGAGGGAAGCCCGGAATTGGCTTTTATTACCATACGAAACCACATTAAATTTGATGGAGCCATAGTTTGTTTGCACAAAAGTGATCTATGAATGATTGTAGTTGTGTACAGAATCCTGTAGCACCAAACTAAACTTACTTATAAAACGTCATCCTCTTCACTTAAAAAAAAAAAGAACTTAGGCTCCTTTTCTTTTTTTTTTGTTTTTGTTTTTTTTTTTTTTTTTTTTGCTGTACGCGGGCCTCTCACTGTTGTGGCCTCTCCCGTTGCGGAGCACAGGCTCCGGACGCGCAGGCTCAGCGGCCACGGCTCACGGGCCCAGCCGCTCCGCGGCATGTGGGATCTGACCGGGGCTCGAACCCGCGTCCCCTGCATCGGCAGGCGGATTCTCAACCACTGCGCCACCAGGGAAGCCCAGGCTCCTTTTCTTGTGTTCTCTGTTTACACCACCTCCCTCTTTGTGCACCCCCAGCCGAGGGGCAACAGAGATTCCCGTCTCTGGATCCTACCACTTCTCAGTTTCACTGCCACGGTGCCCGGCCAGGTCTTTCTCTCTTGCCTGAAGCAAAATGAAACAACCTCTTGGCTAACCTCCCTGCCTCCAGTCTCTTCTGTCGCCAATGTGTCCTCCACACCACCATCATCTTGATCTTTATAAAGCACTGAACAAAATCCTTTTGTGGTTCCCACTGAGTACAGGATCAAGGACCTTAGTGCGGCATTCACGGCCCACAAGTAGGACCCTTTTCTACCACTCCAGCCTCAATTCCCACAACATCTCTCCACCCCCTTTCTCTGCAGCCATGCTACTTAACCACTCGAAGTTCCCTGACTCCAAGGTGTATGACCGCGTGTCCTTCTCATGCTGTTCTATCAGCCTGAAGTGTCCGCCACTCCTTCTCTTCCTAAAAAAGTCCTACACGCTGTAGAAGGTGCAGCTTAAACCATCTCTTCTCCAGGAAGCCCCTTCTCTGGCCCCTCTCGCATACCCTGGCTCTTTGGTGGAATGGCTCCCATTTCATTCTGTCTCAAGACAGAGTCCCTGTTGACTTTGCCTCTCCAGCCCTATATTGTGAGCCCCTAACTTCCTGTTGTCCCCAGATCCTTGCACGCTTCCTGACACATAGAATGCCTTAAAAATGTTGATGGGATAAATAAATCGTGGGCTTTGGCAAAGTTTTTCAAACACATTTCAAAAGTCCCTGATGGTTTCATATTTAAATAAAAGTTAACATTCAGTAAATGTTTTGAATAATGTCTACTAAGTATTATACATTTTTTGTTTTTTTTGCTCATCAGGAATTTCCAAGATGCACATATAAATGGATATGAATAAAATCTAAGAGTAAAATATACAGGCGAATGTAAACTTCTGCTCAATTTTCCTGACATTTCCGTAGAGAATAACATATTTTAAAAATAAATGAGCTCTTAATTACTTTTTAAAAAACAGGAGCCCTTTTTCTCAATGAAGGCTTCCTTTAACACACAAAGTGCTTAAAATGAGTTGTGAGCAGAGCTGCTACCACAAGAACCAGTTGGAGATTTAATCTAGGTTTTGAGTAACTGAAAAGATTGCTTTTTTTTTTTTTTTTTTTTTGGCCACGCCATGCGGCTTGTGGGATCTTAGTTCCCTGACCACAGATTGAACCCCAGGCCCTTGGCAGTGAAAGCGTGAGGTCCTAACCACTGGACCGCCAGGGAATTCCCTGAAAAGATTATTTTGTTTTTCTTTCGGTAATGATTTGATCTTTTCCATCTACCCTCCAACTGAGAAGAGGTTCACTGTCAAGGTGGCTAGAAACATAGTCAACCTTATTAAAGGCAGCTTGGGAGATAGTTGTAAAAATCATTGAACAGAGAGATAGGATACCCAAGTGCTAGTTCATCCAATCTGGCATTAACAAGCTAAGTGGGGACTTCCCTGGTAGCACGGTGGTTAAGAATCCGCCTGCCGATGCAGGGGACATGGGTTCGAGCCCTGGTCTGGGAAGATCCCACATGCCGCGGAGCAACTAAGCCCGTGCACCACAACTACTGAGCCTGTGCTCCAGAGCCTGCGAGACACAACTACTGAGACTGCGTGCCACAACTACTGAAGCCCGTGCACCTAGAGCCCGTGCTCCGCAACAAGAGAAGCCTCCACGTTGAGAGCCCGCGCACCGCAACGAAGAGTAGCCCCCGCTCGCCGCAACTAGAGAAAGCCCGCACGCAGCAACGAAGACCCAGCGCAGCCAATAAATAAATAAATAAATAAATAAATTAATTAATTAAAAAAAAAAAAGCCCAAAAAAACAAGCGAAGTGACCTTGTCCTGTTTGAATTCCTCTGGGCCACAGTTTCCCTCAATGTAAAATGAGGGTGCTTGACTGGATGATTTCTGAGGACTCTTCCTGCTATAACAGACTAGGTTAGGAGAATGCATTTGACTTTGAGGTAGCATCTGGTGTGTACAGCAGCCCTTAGGACTGAACACTCTGCCTCCCAAACACCTCTGCTACCATCATCCACGAGGGTGTTTTGTTCTTGTTTTTTTTAATAGCTGCTTTATTGAGATATAATTCAATACCGAAAAACTCATCTATGCAAAATGTACGATTCAATGGTTTTTAGTATATTCAAAGAGCTGTGCAACCATCATCACAATTGATTTTAGAACTTTTTCATCACCCCAAAACGAAACCCTGTACCCATTAACAGTCACTCCCCAGTTCCTCTCAATCCCTCCAGCCCTAGGCAACCACTAATCTACTTTCTGTCTCTAAGGATGTGCCTATTCTAGACATTCACATATATGGAGTCATACAATGAGTAGTCTTTAGTGACTGGCTTTTTTCACTTAGCATAATGTTTTCAAGGTTCATCCCTGTTGTAATGTGTATCAATACTTCATTTATTTCTTTAAAATAAACTTTACAGGAATTCCATGGTGCTCCGATGGTGAGCACTCGGCGCTTTCAACTGCCGTGGTCAGGGATCCCCTGGTCGGGGAACTAAGATCCCACAAGCCACGTGCAGCCAATAAGTAAACAAACAAACAAACAAACATAGATAAAATAAACTTTACTTTTTAGAACAGTTTTAGATTTACAGAAAAATTGAGACTATAGTACAGAGATTTCCTATATACTGCCATACCCCGTTTCCTCAATTATTAACATCTTACAATAGTATGGTACATGTATTACATTAATGAACCAACAGTGATACATTATTACTAAATAAACTCATGCTTTATTCAGATTTCTTCAGTTTTTACCTAAAGTCATGTTACTGTTCCAGGATCCTATCAAGGATACCAAAATACATTTACATTACATTGAATCGCAATGTCTCCCTAGGCTACTCTTGGCTATGACAGTCTCTCAGACTTTCCTTGTTTTTGATGACCTTGACAGTTTTGAGGATTTCTGGTCAGATATTTTGTAGAGTATCCTCAATTGGGATTTGTCAGATGTTTTTCCCATGATTAGATTGATTATGGGTTTGGGGGAGGAAGGCCACAAAGGAAAAGTGCCATTTTTATTACATCACATCAACATACATACTATCAGCATGACTTGTCACTGCTGATGTTGACTGTGATCTTCTGGCTGAGGTAGTGTTTGTTAGATTTGTCCTCTGCAAAGTTACTCTTTTCCGGAAGAAGTAAAGCTGTCACTGTTTGCAGATGACATGATACTATACATAGAGAATCCTAAAGACACTACCAGAAAACCACTAGAGCTAATCAATGAATTTGGTAAAGTAGCAGGATACAAAATTAATGCACAGAAATCTCTTGCATTCCTATACACTAAGGGTGAAAAATCTGAAAGAGAAATTAAGAAAACACTCCCATTTACCACTGCAACAAAAGAGTAAAATATCTAGGAATAAACCTACCTAAGGAGACAAAAGACCTGTATGCAGATAATTATAAGACACTGATGAAAGAAATTAAAGATGATACAAATAGATGGAGAGATATACCATGTTCTTGGATTGGAAGAATCAACATTGTGA
>NC_041234.1:110471330-110471688 GCF_002837175.3 Physeter macrocephalus
TTAAAGACCTAAATGTTAAGGCCAGACACTATCAAACTCTTAGAGGAAAACATAGGCAGAACACTCTATGACATAAATCACAGCAAGATCCTTTTTGACCCACCTCCTAGAGAAATGGAAATAAAAACAAAAATAAACAAATGGGACCTAACGAAACTTGAAAGCTTTTGCACGGCGAAGGAAACCATAAACAAGACGGAAAGACAACACTGAGAATGGGAGAAAATATTTGCAAACGGATCAATGGACAAAGGATTAATCTCCAAAATTTACAAGCAGCTCATGCAGCTCAATATCAAAAAAACAAACAACCCAATCCAAAAATAGGCAGAAGACCTAAATAGACATTTCTCCAAAG
>NC_041234.1:110471718-110497320 GCF_002837175.3 Physeter macrocephalus
AATAAATGCTGGGGAGGGTGTGGAGAAAAGGGGACCCTCTTGCACTGCTGGTGGGAATGTAAATTGATACAGCCACTATGGAGAACAGTATGGAGGTTCCTTAAAAAACTACAAATAGAACTACCATACGACCCTGTAATCCCACTACTGGGCATATACCCTGAGAAAACCATAATTCAAAAAGAGTCATGTACCAAAATGTTCATTGCAGCTCTATTTACAATAGCCAGGACATGGAAGCAACCTAAGTGTCCATCAACAGATGAATGGATAAAGAAGATGTGGCACATATATACAATGGAATATTACTCAGCCATAAAAGGAAACGAAATTGAGTTATTTGTAGTGAGGTGGATGGACCTGGAGTCTGTCATACAGAGTGAAGTAAGTCAGAAGGAGAAAAACAAATACCGTATGCTAACACATATATATGGAATCTAAGAAAAAAAAATGTCATGAAGAGATTAGTGGTAGGACGGGAATAAAACACAGACCTACTAGAGCATGGACTTGAGGACACGGGGAGGGGGAAGGGTAAGCTGGGACAAAGTGAGAGAGTGGCATGGACATATATACACTACCAAATGTAAAATAGTTAGCTGGTGGGAGACAGCTGCATAGCACAGGGAGATCAGCTCGGTGGTTTGTGACCACCTAGAGGGGTGGGATAGGGAGGGTTGGAGGGAGGGAGACACAAGAGGGAAGAGATATGGGGATATATGTATATGTGTAACTGATTCACTTTGTTATACAACAGAAACTAACACACCATTGTAAAGCAATTATACTCCAATAAAGATGTTAAAAAATAAATAAAGAAAGAAAACTTTTGGAGGAGATGGCAATTTTATATGTAAATATTTAGGGAATTTAATGAGTATAAATATTTATTTTCAATGAATAAAATGAGGAATCTGACTTATTCTACTTCAAATAAAAAAACTAGGGAAAAGTAACGTAACATTTAAACATATTTAAGTTCAATATAGAGATACTTTTATGAAAATAGCAGAATTTAACTTATGAGTTACCCTGGAAAATAGTATGCTTCGTTTCATAGGAACAGTTCATGCTATGACTACTAGAGTTGCTGTAAATGTGGCAGCGTGTTGAGTAAGATGACTTCTAAGACTCCCTCCAACTCTTGGATTGTATTATTCGGGGAGGGGCAGGGAGAGAGTGAGAGAGAGACAAAGAATGGAAAAAATACTTCTCTGCAACCATATTAGTTACTCTAATAAAAAAAAATGTGATTAAAAAAAAAGTTACTCTTTTCCCCTTTCCTTTAGTATTCTCTTTGGAAGGTAGTCACTATGAGTAGCGCAAAATTAAGGGGTGCAGAGTTATGCTCCACCTCTCCGAAGCCAGAGTATTTACATAAATTATTTAGACTTCTGCACAGGCGATTTGTCTCTTGCCCTCCCCTCATTTATGTATTTACTTATTTATATCAGTATGGATGATGCATATTTGTTGTATACTTTGGGTTTTAATCCAATACTACTTTATTCATTTTGTTGCTCAAATTGTTCCGGATTTGGTCATTGGGAACTCTTTTAGGTGGCTCCTATATCCCTTTGACACACCTCCATTATTGTGGTCCTCCCTCCCTCCCTCCCTCCCTTTCTTCCTTGCCTTCTTTTTTTTTTTTTTAACATCTTTATTGGAGTATAATTGCTTTACAATGGTGTGTTAGTTTCTGCTTTAGAACAAAGTGAATCAGTTATACATATACATATATCCCCATATCTCTTCCCTCTTGCATCTCCCTCCCTCCCTCCCACCCTCCCTATCCCACCCCTCTCCGGGTGGTCCCTCCATGTAATCTCAGTGTTCTTATGAGAGAGAAAGAGGCAGAGGGAGGCTGGACTGTAGGAGTGTGGCCGTGGTCATGACAGCAGGAGAGAGCTTCTGCTCTTTAAAGTACACTGTTAAGAGAATGAAAAGACACGCCACAGACTGGGAGAAAAGATTCACAAACCACACAACTTATAAAGGACTTATACACAGAATATATAAAGACTGCCCTCTCAAAACTCAATAATAAGAAAGTGGCTCAATTTTTAAAATTGGCTAAACAATTTAAGCAGATACTTTACCACATAAGATATACATAGATGGCAAATAAACACATGTAAAGATGTTCAACATCATTAGTCATTAGGGAAATGCAGATTAAAACTACAATGAGGTATCACCTCACACCAGTTAGAATGGGCATCATCAGAAAATCTACAAACAACAAATGCTGGAGAGGGTGTGGAGAAAAGGGAACCCTCTTGCACTGTTGGTGGGAATGTAAATTGATACAGCCACTATGGAGAACAGTATGGAGGTTCCTTAAAAAACTACAGATAGAACTACCATACGACCCCGCAATCCCACTACTGGGCATATACCCTGAGAAAAACATAATTCAAAAAGAGTCATGTACCAAAATGTTCATTGCAGCTCTATTTACAATAGCCAGGACATGGAAGCAACCTTGCCTTCTTTCTTACCTTACCTTACTTTCTGGCACTGCAGGATGCTCCAGACTCATTTTGCATGTTTCTGGCTCCAGTTCTAGAAGCAGTCATTTTCCCAAAGATCCCTAGTTCCTTCCATTGAAGAATGATGTTAGAAACTAAGATCTGGATTCTAGATGTGTTTGTTGCTACTGGCATGTCATTGTTTCTTGGCCTTCTCATCAGCTGACAGAGCTAGGTAATACATGTGCATATACTAACCTTGTATATATACAAGTACTCAATTTCTTCTTATTGCTGAATAATACTCCATTGTATGGATATACCACATTTTATTCATCCATTAATCAGTTGATAGGCAATTAGGTTGTTTCCACTTTTTGGCTATTATGAATAATGCCACTATGAACGTTAGCGTGCACATTTTTGTGTGCACCTATGTTTTTGTTATCCCTAGGAGTAGAATTTCTGGGTCATATGGTAACTTGATGTTTAACTTTTTGAAGAACTGTCAGCCTGTTTTCCAAAGTGGCTTTACCACTTTACATTCCCACCAGCACTACATAAAGATTCAATTTCTCTACATCCTCGGCAACACTTGTTATTGCCTATTTTTAAAGAATTATTACTGCCATCCTAGTTGACGTGAAGTGGTATCTCATCATGGTTTTGATTTGCAGCTCTCTGATGACAAATGATGTTGAGCATCTTTTCATGTGCTTGTTGCCCATTTGTGTATTCCCTTTGGAAAAAAATGCCTATTCAAGTCCTTTGCCCATTTTTTTTTTTTTTGGGTGGTACGCAGGCCACCGCTGTGGCCTCTCCCGCCGCGGAGCACAGGCTCCGGACACGCAGGCCCAGCGGCCATGGCTCACGGGCCCAGCCGCTCCACGGCACGTGGGATCTTCCCGGACCGGGGCACGAACCCGCGTCCCCTGCCTCGGCAGGCGGACTCTCAACCACTGCGCCACCAGGGAAGCCCCCTTTGCCCATTTTTAATTGGGTAATTTGGTTTTTTATTATTGAGTTTTAAGTCTGTATATAGTCTAGTTACAAGCACCTTATCAGATATATGATTTGTACATATTTTTTTTCCTATTCTGTGGGTTGTCTCTTACTTTGTTGATGGTGTCCTTTGAAGCAAAAACGTTTAATTTTGAGGAAGTCCAATTTATCTATTTTTTTGTGTTTATGTTTTTGCTGTCATATGCTTTGTTCATTTTTAATGGTGATGTTTTATTTTGCCTTCTTTCTGTAGCAAGAACTGGCCTCAGCAATGAGAAACATCGCTTGTGATGGTGGAGAATACAGAATCAGACCAGAGAGCACTAGCTCCTCCCTGAAGAGTCAACAGAGGTTCCTAAGAAAGGTGACAATCGTCACTAACACATACTGCACAAAGCTGTGTGCCCGACACTGTGCTCAGCTCTCAAAGCATCTTTTTTTTTTTTTGAATCCTCAAAACAATCCAGAGACTGTTGTTACCACTTGAGGCTCCGTGTAAGTGATGTCTTCAACCGCCTACAGCTGGTAAGGGATGGAGCCAAGGTGACAGATTGTCTTGATTTTCACGGGCTTCCACTCATCCCGTTATTTTCAAGCCCCCAGAGCCCCCATTCCTTAAACATGCAGCAAACACTCCACATTATTTTTGAGAGCCTAATATGGAATAGGCATTGTGCTAGGTATTGGTGAACAAACCAGGCACAGTCTTTGCCCTCAAGGAACTTACAGACTGGGAGCTAGACCAACGATAGGCAAGATCATGCAAATAAACGTAAAATGACCATTGGCATCAGTGCTGGAAAGAGGTGCCCAGTGCTATGAGAGCTTAAAACAGGAGACCTGTCTTGTTCTGGAGAAGAGCATTATGGAAGCCTTCCCACAAGTGATGTTTGAACTGAGATCTTCCAGAGGACATTGAACCATTTGAGGGAAGAGCTTGGGAAAGAACATTCCAGGAAACGGGAACACCGAGTTCAAAAGCCGTGAGGCAGGAAAGAAATTATGTACTTTTGCTAGTAGATTTTTAATTGTCAGGAAATCTGCGCTTGATGTGGAGATGTGGGGGACCCCTGCAGATGCAAAACAAAATATGCACTGTGCATAGTAATCTGTATCTGAGAAAATTACTGGACTTCAAAATTTATTTAGATATGAAACCATCAGGAGCCATGATTTATTTATTCAACAGACTTTTCTCAGTGGGATCCTGGGGGAGGGTGTTGAAGGAGGGAGGCACGGAGTTGATCAGGCAAAGCTTTGGAGGAGTTGGGACATTTTTTCTAAGAGCAATCCATAGGAAGCCACCAGAAGATTACGAAGAAGGGGAGTGACGGCGATAGGATTTCTGTTTGAAATGTGGAGGGAAAGCTCTAGGGAGAATGGCTTGGTGGGGAGCAGCGTAGACGCAGGGTGAACAGCAGGCAATGACGGTGCTGTGGGTGAAGATGGTGGTGATGGGGAGAAGGGACACAGCTTCTTGGGTTCCATTCAGCTGCATGGATGCTAGCTGGGTGCTCACCTAGCCCCTCCTCTGCCCGGCCCAGGACCCACCCCCTGGGCTTGCTCTCCACCCCCCTCCCAAGAAGGGCAGTGAGAGTTGCTCAGGCCCCTGGGTTTGTGTGCCTTCTGGTTCCTCAATGGGCCCTGCTTCCCGCGGCCCAGGCCGTTCAGCTTGGCTCCCAAGGAGGTCTTTTTCTCCAGTGAGTGGGTCTGAAGAATGACGGAGCCGTCACTAATCTGCTCCTGTTCCCGCTTACTGAGGAGGGCGCTTGGCAGGGGGTTGCTCTGGTGTGTTCACTGCAGCCCCGAACCCGGAGGAGAGCTAGGGAATTTCTGCTGCTGGGGCCCCTTGCCCTCTCCTCGCCCCAAAACAAACGAAGGGATGCGTCTTTCACAAGGAGACACATTTCTGTATTTGTGACTGGGAGAGAATATGTTTTAAAGCTGCCTTTTCTGGTGACAACAGGAATACAATCCTATCAGAGAAAATTGGAAAGTACGAATAAATAGAAGGAAGATTAACCAGTATTCATACCACTACCCTGCATTTTTGTATATTTTCTCAGTCATATATACTTATTTTTAAATAGGTCATACATACTGAATATACTTTTGTGCATCTTGATCTTTTCACTTTGTGTTTTAAGCATTTCCCTGTGTCATTAAAACCTCTCCACACACAATTTTTAATATCTGCAAAGTAGTCTTTTTTTTGAAAACATATTTTACATAAGCTTTTCCTGTCTGTTGAAGAGTTGGGTTGTGTGTAACTTTTACCATTGCAAGGAGGTCTGTGATGAACGTCTTTGTTTATAAATCTTTACCTGCATTTTGCATGCCCTCTCCCCCTATAGATTTCTAGGAGGGAGATTAATGAGGGGAGATGTATAGACAAGCCAGGAAAGAAAATCTCTATGTAGGATAATTCCCATCGAAAGGTAACTCTGCTCCTATCAGGGGACGTAAAGGATGGCTGTGCTTTTCCCTCTGTAAGGACCCCGTGCTCCCCCACATCACTTCTCCATTCGCAGAGCAGTGGCCACTAGGTGTCTGTGTGTCAGGAATTACCTCCTTTCTCTAGAGACCCCGCTGGATTAAGGGCTTGAGCGGCAGCTGGGCCTGGGATTTCATCGGTTTCTCTCCATCTTGTGGCAGAGCGGAGAGCCCTCCAGGCCTGGGAGTCTGGCTCCGCTGGGCAGCCAGAGAACCAGCTAAGCAACCTTGAGTGCTGTCATTTCCCCTGTAGGGGCCAGTTTTCTCATACGTAAAACAAGCCGAAAAAGGCAGGAGTGGGGGCTTGACCGGATTTTGTTATTGTTGCCATTTAAGCAGCAGAACCCTTATTTCAAATTACATTTTACCAGAACCCTAATCTATAAAACAGATTAAGGGCCAACTGTCCCAGTAGAAGCAGGGGAGCAGTGGGAGGGGGGAGGGGATGCTCTAGTCGGAAGACTCTGGCCCAGAGGATGGAAGTTTCACTCCAGTTCAGTTCAGTTCTCTTCCCTGTTGCTGAAGTTAAAAAACAATTATCTTTCATCTATATTTCAATCCTCCAAATGTGCTGATTGATGAAATCCTTTCTCTTAAAGGCAATTTGGAAATCAGACAAAGTAGAGCACAAAGCCGTGGATGTTTAAGGAGGGAGTAAGCAGCGTGTGAGACCGGCTGAAAGGGTGACCCTGGCACCTCTAAGAAGGCAGAGCACAATGGACTCTTGGAAAGAAGCAGTGTCAGTTTATTCCCGCGTTGGCACCGCCCCCTCAGTGGGGCGGAATTGCTTGTTTTCACCCTCCCTTTCCTGGAGTCTTTCAGACCAAACTTGTGTCCACAATTGCTAGCAATCTGAACCCAGAGTCACCTACGGACAGGTATTTTATGAAGGCCCAAACACTGTGAAAGATATGAATAGGGGCGTGGATATGACAAGAGACTTTCCTCCCGCCCCTGGGACGTGGAGCACGGGGGAGGGGGGACCTGGCAGCCTGTGACTTTGCTCCGATCATTGCAGCAAGGCTGCGGCACCGACCGGCTCGGAGGGGCCCGAGGTCCGTGGCCCTGGGACGGGAAGAGGAGGGAGTGGTACCGAGGCCTCGCCACGCCGGACGCAGCAGGCCCGGGTCGGGGAGCGCCGGCTGTAGGGCGACGCTCCCGGGTCTGTAAATCACCGCCGGGAGCCCTCCCACCCCGTGCGGTACAGTCGGGGGTGGGGTGCGGCGTGTGGAGGGCTGCAGTGCCAGCGTCTGCAGGGGAGGGGTGCTGCTGCCTTCCCTGGGAGACCCGACCTTTCTCGGAGAGGCGTGGTGAGCTTGGCCTCCGGGATCCGCAGGGATGTGTAAAAAGCGGGCACGACCCCCGAAGCCGCAGAAAGCCCCCGCCCCTCCCCCCGAGGCCCGCCCCGGCTCGCAGGTGAACGGCTGGCCCGCACAAAGGAAGCCGGTTGGAAATGTGGAATTCGGACCAATTTACGGGAGATTCTGTCGCCCAGAGCCCAGCAGACCTCAAGCAAAGAAACCTGTGGTCAGGAGTGGATGAGGATAAAAAACAGTACACCAGGCCGAGCTTACTGGAAAGCCCGAGTTTAGTTATTCTGGGATAGCGAGGTAACAGGATTAGAGGGATTAAGGAAATCACCTCAAACAGCTGAGGAGGGGGTAAAAAAACACTGGTTCTATTTGTTTTCTTCCTAGGCCCCAGATACACTGGGGCCGTGTGGCCAGGCGCGAAACGAAAGGCCTTTCGGGGGGCACAGTGGAATGCCCAAGGGTCAGGGATGGAGGGAGAGTAGGGGGAGGGAGGGAGTCGAAAGCGGGCTCGAGGCTTGGGATGAGAGAGAGAGTCTCTTCTAGAAAACAAGTCAGTGGACTGGGTTGACAAGTCAAAAAGAAAAAGCCATCGAAGGAGTTTGAGAGACCTTTTAAAGTCTAAGGTGGACTTTTAAAAACCACACCTTCCAGCGTTGAATGCTGGCTCCGGCCGCTTCAGCTACCACGGTTGAAATGTATTCGTTTCCTGCCAGGGACTCCTGTAATCATTTATGTTTAATAGGCTAACTGATATTTCCGAAGGGTTTTCGTTTTGTAAATCGTTCGGCTTGGCTCGAGTGTCTTCCCGCCCCAGTGCACAAAGGTAAATGTGCCCCTTTGGAGGCCGGTTTCCGCGGCCGCGGCGGCCCCTCCCCGCCCCGCGTGGCCGCCGCCGCGATCAACAAGTGCGTGGCCGCGGGGTGCCTGCCTCAGCCGGAGTGTGCTCGCTCCTAGGAGACGCTCCCAGGAAGACAAATCGCTTTCTCCTCGGAGTTTCAGTTGAAAATATCGGGAGCCTCTGTGTTTGGGCTCACCAGCAGTTACAAAGGAACCATTTCAGGTCACACTCGCCTCCCCCAGCCTCCCAACCCCTGGCCCCGGCATGGGACCACGGTCGTAATACCGAGTGATGGTCCCCTCCCTAAGCCGCACCTAAAGTTTCAGGCCCGCAAAATTACCAGGACTCCATTATGTTGGTTATAAAATTTATTGATCTCTCATTTAGGAATTCAGAGTAAAACCTTGAAAAACCTGAAACAAAATAGCCCCTTATCCCCACCACCCAAACGAAATCCAAATACGTTAGCGCGACGAAATATCAAACAGATCACGGCAGAAATCACCAACTCATTAGCCTAAATGCTGACTGGACAGAAGCTGTCCCGCGGCCAGGGGCGGCGAGGCGGGAGACACACGCACACCTGGCTATAAATTAACATCTGCTTTGGCTGCCGCGCCGCTCCGAGCGGTCAGCGCCCCGCCCCCGCCAAAGCCCACGAGGAAAACCGATGCAACGCGACTGGGGGAGGAGGCGTTGCAGTTCTCAGGCCAGCCTCACCCGAGAGTACGTTTCTCCCATCCACTCACTCCTCGGCTAACAGCAAACTAACGAAACAACATTTTCAAATGCAACAGAAAAAACCAGGAACCCAGGAGGAGGAGGAGGGGGGGGGCTGCTTTCTCTTTGCAAACAACACAGCGATTCCCAGCCTACAAAAGGGGAGGGAGGGGCAGCGGAGAGGGGCAGGCGAGCTCGAGAAAGTCCCATTTCCGCCGCTCCGGACTCCTTTTTGCTTTTGTACAAAACCCGACAGCTAGAGCAAAACTTTCTGTCCTCCCCATCATCGGTACAAGGCAACAGTCCCAGGCAAGCAAAGCTAAACAACAAGGCGTCCCAACTTGGGGGTGCGGGGCGGGGTGGGGCGGAGGAGCGGCGAGCGCAGGCCGGTGCTCAGATGTGGGTCAGCGGCACCGTTCCGTTGACGGCAGTCCCGGCGCCCTGGTAGTGCTGGTGCACGCTGTGCAGGCGGCCCCCCGGCAGCGGCGAGGCGGCGTCAGCCGCGTCCCCGCCGGGCGGCAGGTACATGCTGATCATGTCGCGCAGGTCTCCGAGGCACGCGCGCTGCGAGTGCGACGCGATGGCGGGCGGCGGCGAACTGGGCTCGGTCTTCACCACCGTGCCCATGGGGCCCAGGCTCATGGCGGCGGCGGCGGCGGCGGCGGCGGCGGTGGCTGGCTGCTGCCCGTAGGCGGCGGCGGCGGCGGCGGCGGAGGGCGCCATGCCCCCGTAGCCCGAGGCGGCGGCGGCGGCGGCCGCGGCGTTCATGTAGCTCTGGGCGCCGGGCGGCATCATGGGGCTGTACTGCAGGCCGGCCATGTCGTAGCGGTGCATCTGCGGCAGCGCGGGCGGCGGCGGCGGGCTGCTCATGGTCGCGGGCTGCGCGTAGCCCAGCTGCTCCTGCACCAGCGAGTACGCGCCGTTGGCCCAGCCGTTCACGTGTGTGTACGTGTCCAGGCGCTGGCCCACGCCCACCGGGCTGCTAGCGGCGGCGGCGGCGGCAGCGGCGGCGGCGGCGGCCGCGGCTCCGGGGGGCAGCAGGCCGCCGGGCAGGGAGTACTTGTCCTTCTTGAGCAGCGTCTTGGTCTTGCGGCGCGGCCGGTACTTGTAGTCCGGGTATTCTTTCATGTGCACGGCGCGCAGCCGCTTGGCCTCGTCGATGAACGGCCGCTTCTCGGCGTCGGTCAGCAGTTTCCAGTCGGCGCCCAAGCGCTTGCTGATCTCAGAGTTGTGCATCTTGGGGTTCTCCAGGGCCATCTTGCGCCGCTGCCCGCGGGACCACACCATGAATGCGTTCATGGGCCGCTTCACCCGGTCTTGGTCACTGCCCCCGCCGCCGCCGCCGCTCGCGCCACCGCCGCTGCCGCCGCCTGCGTTCGCGCCGCCGCCTGCGTTCGCGCTACTCTTGCCTGCGCCGCCCGGGGCTGCGGGGCCGCCCGCGCCTGCAGCTGGGGTGGGTGGCCCCACGGGGTTCTTGAGTTCAGTCTCCAGCAGGCTGTACATGGCCGGGGCGGGAAGAAGGTGCGCCAGGGTGGCGGGAGGAGAAGGCGCTCCCGGGGCTGGAGCGGCCACGGTGAAAAGGCCTGGGGACTCCGTCGGAGGGGCGCTTGGGGGCCGGTGGGCCAGCGGGTCGGGCAGGAAGGGCAGGCTTGCCGAAGTGCTCCGCGCCAAATCAGCGGGAACCCGCAGGCTACTCGCACCTGATGCGTTGTCTGGGGCTGGTCGCATTCGCAATCTGGCCGGGCGCTCGCCGGGCGTCTTATATACCTGCTCGGATTCCCCCGGGGTTGGGGCTCGGTCCGCCCCTCGCTCCCGGGAGGCCCGATGATTGACAGGCTCGCAGTGGTGCGCCCTGGCCAATCATCACGAAGCCGCCGTCCGGCCCCGCTGGAAGAAAAAAAGTTCGGGGAGTCCTTTCGTTCACCCCCACGCCCTTCTTGGGCCCGGTGACGTGATGAGAGTTATTCAGGAGGCGGGAGTCCCGGGGAGCCGCTCAGAGACCACCAGTTAGGGTCTCAAAAAGTTTGAAAGAACGAAACTCGAGGAGGTGACGGAGGGGGGAGGGGGCGCGCGAGCAGGTTTGGGGGGGAGGGGCAGGGGGCGCCCACGGGGTTCAGAAAACAACTTTGCAGCCCTGTCAGTGATGAGTGGCGTCCGGTCCCGGGTCCACCCTGCAAAGCTTCCCGCTGTCTGCGCGGAGGTCCTCTGACCGCTCCTGCTGCCAGCGTTAGGGACACTGGGCATAGCCAGCTACCCAGGCGGGCTTGGGGACTCAGGGTGCAGCGGAGGTACCCCGGGATGCGGCTCCGAGAAGCCCTCCCGGGAATCGGCCCCTGTCCAGCTGGACCCTCCGCTGGGAAGCCCCGGGCCAGCGCGCCCAGTACAGAGCGGGGGTCAGGGACCCGGGCTCGGAAGACAGGCTTCGGGACCGCGGAGCGCACGGGGGCTGCGAGGCTCCCGGTGGTTTGCGGGAGGGCGAGCAGTCAGACGCCCGCTGCCCCGGCCGGGCGGAGGCGCTCCCCTGCGGTGGTGCGACGAGGCGTGTGTGGGGGGCGGAGGGGGTGAACCGGCTTCGGCTCTCTTCTCCGGGCCCCCGCTTAGCGGCCCCTTTTTGTCTCTGCTCTCTGGCCATTTCGGTTTTTCCAGTCCGATGCCCCTGAGGGGGAGGGTCGGGCCCCTTGGAAAATCCGTTTTCATGGCAACACAGAGCCTCTCCAAGTGAAAGAAAAGTTTCTTGGAGGGGGGGGGGACGGTGGCCGGAGAGGAGCCGAGGCCGTCCTCCGGGCGAACCGCAGGGCCCCCTCCACTGGCCGCGCACCTGCCAGGACCACTGAGCGCTGCTCTCGCCGCGCAGCCGCGCGGCCTCCCCGGAGAAAAGGCTCTGCTAACGGATTCCGTCCTTCTCCTTTTTTGTTTTACAGCCTTCCTGACCGGAGCCTCGAGACGCGAGACTCAGAGCGCGACATCACCCGCCTGTCGGGTTGTCTGCCAGACTAGCGGCGCGGGAACCCGGGCTGCGGGGAGAGGGAACCCCGACTGCCGCCGCCGCCAGCCCAGGCGAGTGGCACAGCGTTTGAAACTCCCGGAGCCTCCGGGGTCGACGGGTGGGAAGGAGAAGCCAGCGGGTAGAGGTGGCAGCGACTGAAATAAGGTGTTTGCACGATGTGGCCCACCAACCCCCTAGCCTCGTGGAAAGGTGGGGAACCAAAAGAAAGGCGTAAATCCTAAGTGTGAAAAAAAAACCAAACCTTGGTTTTTAGCCCCTTAGTGCTAATGCAAGACCTGGCGATCCTGGGAAGCCTGCACGCCAGGAATGTCCCCCTTTCTTGCATAAATTTTAAAGTAAGCCGTTGTGGCTTGGGGGACGCAGAGAAGGCCAGCCCGCCCTGGGGCCGGCGGACCGCTGGCACCAGAATCCCGGCTCCCAGCAGCAACGCCTCCTGGAAGTTTGGGGTCTCGAAACCCACCCCTTAAGTTTGGATTCCGCCTGGTCTACGTTCTCTTGCTCATCTGGTCGCGGGGGAAGCAAACGTATACGGTCAAGGGCTGTGATCATTTGAATGGGTGTACGGATTTAGGGTTTTAAAGTAAACTATCTGGGATGGTTGCGTGTATGAGTCGTGTGTGTGTGTCTGCACGCGGGCACGGGTATGTATACTTCAGCTGACAGGGACTGGAAGGCAAGTCTCAGAAAACGGAATGAATCGCCAATCCCCACCTGCACCTGTTTTCTTGCCAAACTGGCTGACACAGTCAAAATTTCCTAGGCAAACCCACCTTCTCCCAAAGAAGTCAATGTGCAGTAGCCGTGCCCTCCTGCCGCCTTCTCCAGATGCCCTCTCGGGTTCTCTGGGCCTCTGAGGCTGTTGCTAAGTGAAGCGCGTTTTAGGAAACTACCCAACCGACGCGAGGCCTGGCGTCCAGTAGCCTGACAGATGTCAGGATTCTTTCCAAGTTTTAGGACCCAAGTAAGCCGTTGTGGTGACAGCGCCTGGGCTGCGTATTTCCCTAGGCGAGGGATGCAGTGCGGGGCCTGCGCTCCTCCCGGCAGCAGATTATCCGGGGAACTAGTCACTGCTCCCAGCTGTTTGTCACTTGATCACACCTACCCCGCGGTTTAGGTAAGCTCATTTTCACATCACGTCCTTCTGCGAGATTTACGGCAGTCTTGCTAGGATCAGACACCCTCTCCCACACTCCTGGTTTCCCTTGGAGGCCGTGATTAAACCGCTCTCTGTGCCGGTTAGCTCGGGTGGTCTGCACAGCCCCAAGTAAGAGTCACACCGAATTATCTTCGAAACATTTCCGAGGAAACGTTCTCAGCCCAAAGTACCATTTCAATAATCAAGCGAGGTTTCCATTATGGGCGTGGGGAACTGGGGGCAAGGCTGGAGGGAAACCCGTTCTCTTAGCCCACTAGCAGTACCGGCGCAGGCACCAGCCGAGCGGCGCGACCTTCGCTGGGGGTCGGGAGAAACGTCGCGGCAGGTATATGGCCCGAGGGTCTTCGGTTCAGGCGGGGCCTGCGGGGAGGCAAGACTGCCAGCGGAGCCCGAACCGGTGTCCCCGACACGCACCCTGCACCCAGTGAGGAAAGCAGAGGGACACAGTGGGGTTCAGGACCAGTCCTTTCCGCCCTCTGCCGGAGAAGAGGGCGTGTTGGGCAGCTCTCTCGCCCTTGGGGCCTCCGGGAGCCCGTGGGCGGCATACAGAGCTCCGGACGGCGGGCTGGGAACCCGGCCAAGCACCCCCTCCCCCTTCTCCCCGCCCTCCCAAGAGAGCTCCGGCTCCCTTGGACTGGGGCTGGGCCTGGGGCTTCCAGGACCCAGGGCGCGGCAACAGCGCCGTTTGTTGGCTTCGGTTGGAAACTTCACCCAGAGGCTCCCGTTCCCTCCCTGCGGGGCTTCGAGGTCGCCCCAACCCTCCAAGGAGAGGCAGCTGGCTTGGCTGCGGGGCAGAAGTGGGGCTCGCCTTAGAGGGCTGGTTATGGCTAAACTCGGGGGACCCAGGGTCTAGCGTGGGTGGCCCGGCCGGCTCCGGGCGCCTAGAGCGCTTCCACTCTGCCTTCCTCCGGTCTCGAGCCTTGGCAGAAAGCCGGTGTCCCAAGAGCCTCATAGCTGCAAAGTAAACTTTTAGCAGTTGTGCCTTAGAGCTACTGGTAGAGAGCCGAGCAGACGGGGGGCTGTCCTAGTACTCGCGTCGGGGTGCCCGCGTGGATCCCTGTTCAGCAACGGCTCAAGGGGGCCCTTTAACTGAGTCTGCGGCTCGATTAGGACCCCTGCCTCTTAGAAGAGGCGGGCTTTGCGTGCGGGGTGGGATGGGATAGGTGTGTAGCCGTGTCCGCTCCGGGGGCCGAGGCCTGACAATAGAGTCGAGTGTGCGCTTTTTTTCAAGTGCAGCCGAGCCCAGCGAGGGGTCTGGCTTTGAGGAAGTGCGAAGAACTTATCCTGGCGACCCTCAGAAACGCTTTGCTTTTCAGCAGGAAAAAAAAAAAGTTTGCTTATCTAGAGACAGCTTTTCCTATTTCTTCCTTGAGAACAACCCTTGACTATTTACTCTGGCTCCTGGCCAAGAGGGTGTATTTAGGCCACAGATTGAGGGCCTTGATCAAGAAATCAGAGGCTTGGGTCTATTGTAAAGTCATCTCCTGTAAAAGGTCGGAAAGGTCACCAGCAGTCCAGCGGGGGTGGAAGAAGCAGCACAGAACCTCGAGCTCTAGCTCTCGAGCTCTAGCTCTCGGTTTGATCCTCCTCCCCCAACCCACCCCAGCCCCTCGCAGCTCCCAATGAAACACTCGTTCTTGCAGGTCTGGGAAGGAGCTGAAGCTCCCTAGGTTGGAGGTGCAGTTTGCAAACAATAACCTAGTTAATGTTCTCCAAGGAAGGGTTACAAGGAGCTCCCAAAGTGCGTGGTGCCACTACCCTCGAGGTATCAAAAAGTCTCCTGTGGGCGGTTCAATATATTCTATTGCACTTTGGTGTAGCTCTTTTTAGGAGGGAGGGTGTGCTTTTACAAGAGAGTTTCCGAATTCGATTCCCTTGGTTAGCTGAGCTGTACTTGGTACAGACTGGGAATCCCTTAGGCTCACACCTGGCGAGTCCTTTCACCCGCAGGGTATGACGATACGAATTCCAGCTCTCTTTGCCCTAGGTGCGGAGCGACTACGAGGAATTTGACAGTCTCTGCCTTCAGTGCCCTCTCGCCGACCTCACAACCCGAACACTGCCAAACACAACCCGAATACCGCCACCTCCCCGAAGGAAGGAAGGCTCTGCCCGGGAACTGGGTCCCACTTGCAGAGCGTCTTCCGGGTCACTGCCGTCGACCTCTTCGCCTATCCCCCCCGCCCCGCCCCCAGCCCACTGCTCTCCGCACTCGCTCAGCCCTCCGAGCTGCTGAACCCGCCCCCCTGCGGAGCAGCCTCCCGGCACCCGGCACCCTAAGGCCAGGCCTGCCCTCCCGCTGGCCCTGTCGCCTTTCCCACTTCCTTCTGTGGCTGCAAAGGCACGGCCCTCTACGGTGGCGAGGTGGCCTGCCAGAGGCCAGGCCAGGGAAAACAATCTAAAAGTCGTTATCAGTGCGTAACGCTGCTTGAGTTATTCCAAGTCCCCTCAGTTCCACACGTTTATTCAGACCGGGGGGCCCGGGTCCATTGGGCCGGCAGTGCTTCCCGGGGAAGGGTGCCTGTAATGTCGCTGGACCTTCAGGCACCTCCAGTGTGACCGGGCAAGCCCATCGGCCCCAGCCGTAGGGGGCGCAGGATGGCGGGCTGGGGGCTGGGGAGAGCGCCCTGGAGAAAATTTTAAATCTCGAGGCAGCATTCAGCTGTTTCCCCCTCCACGCCCCCCCCCCACGCCTTTTCTCTTTTCTTTTTCTTTCAAGAGAGTGGAGGGCCGTGGAATTCGATGCGCGGAATTTCTGTGTTCCCTTCGCCTGTCTTGTCGGCCGTCATTTCTTTTCATGTCATTAAACCTGGGTCGCACACCTACTATGGGCTACGTTGTGCGCCCGGCGCGAGAGGAGGAGACCCGCTCTTTCACGTCCCGCAGCCGAGAGCGGCGGCGGCCCGGGAGAGCCCCGGGAAGGCTGGGGACCGCGGCGCGCCCTTGGCCGCCGGGGGCCACGCTCGTTCCCCTGCGCGCGCGCTTTCCCGCCGCCGCGCCGCCCCGCGCGGCCCGAGCTGCCGAGACGCAGAAGCGCCCGCGTGCCGGGAGGCCCGGCGCCGCCGTCCGAGTGGCGGACGAGCGAGGCTCCGGGGCCGCTGCTCGCGACGGAGAGCCGGGCGGAGGACGCGCGGCCCGGGAACGGCGAGCGTTCCGCCGCCTGCCAGGTATGGAGGCCGCCGAGCCTCGGGCCGCCCCGTTTGCGCGCGGGCCGGCGGCCAGAGAGTGCGACAGGGCGAGGTGTGTTGCGAGGCCCGGCCGCGCTGGCGTTTGGGCGCCTAGGTTGCCGTCACCCCGATTCCATTTCTCCGGAAAGCGTCGCCGGGTTACGACCCGGAGGCTCGGCTAATGTTATGTTTGTGTAATTAGCACCGTCTTCCCTTGTTTGTGAACATCTTTCCTCCCCAAGCCCAGCCCGGCCCAGCCCGGCCCGGCCCAGCCCAGCCCGGCCCAGCCCAGCCCGGCTTGCATTTGAAAAAGCAACGGGCAGAACGTCCCAATAACCCTTACTAATGGGAAAAAAACTGCCCCTTTTGTGGAATGGTTTCTTTACAAAGCCAACAACCAACCTTATTTTCTAGTTCCAATGGCTATCCCTTTATGAGTTATATTATTAAAGAAATCCGACACTAATTGTGCCGATTTAACTTGTTAATTAGTGGCAAATAAACTATTCATTAGTGGTAAAATAAAATAAAACCCATGTGCCTAGATATCATTCCACATTCATATATTGTAGTGTCTGCATAGCATAGGCATACTAAATTAAGTTCCTAAAAGGTTTCTCCTCAGGATAAATAATTAAAATATATTCTACTTTAATTGACATTATAGAGGACATAAATGAGCTTTTCCTTTTAGAAAGAAATAGCCATTTCTAAATAAAGCTTGCAGTCTGGAGAATGGAGGCTTCAGCCAAATGAATAGTCATTACTACCTTTTCAACGACGTGGGCCTTTTGATCAGAAAAGAAATTAGCTCTAAAAAACAGACAATGGAAGCCTGCCCTGCAATAGGAAGAAAATTAGACGGCCAAGGCTCTTCACAACACCTATTTCTATAAACCATAGAGCTCCTTGCTTTTCAATTACAGCTGTTCATTTCATATAAGGAAAGGGGAAAAACAGGCCTCTAATGTAAACTCGATTTCACCATAAAGCCTTGCTCCTGGCACGCAGCCAGGCTGCCTACTTACTATTGTTTTTAGTCCTCTCATCAATTAGCTAATACTATATATTTTAAATGACTCTGAGGGTATTCACAGACTCCCTCCCCCTTCCCCACCCAGACAAAACCCAAGCTGGACTCCCATGAAAGGGCTACCATTCGGTGCACAGACACTTAAATGCATAAAGTTTAATGTTTTTATTGTTCCCCAAAGAAAAACCATATTGAAAACCCTGCTTTTTTTTTTCCCCTATATTTCTTCGTCCATTATTGAAAGACCCAGACAAGGTGATGACAAGGGAGGGACATAAATGAGCAGCTTTCAGTATTGTTTCTAATTGTTCCTAGAGCTAAATCCATCTCCAGATAATTTTTCTGTGCCCTTTAGACCATAATTTGGTTTACACATCTTTGTGTTTTTAAAATATGCATTTTGAAATTTGCTAACCCCATCGGTGTCGTGTCATTAGATATAATTTCATTTTAAAAAATTACTAAGTCTTTACCATTTGGGTGAAATTATCTAGCCTGCAAGAAGAAAAAAAATCCCGTTTTGTAGGGTGTGCTACAAAATAAAACCTTCGACATACATAAACCAATAATATGAGAAAAATATTCGGTAATAATACCGGAGAGTTTTAATAAGCCTTTAGATGCATGTTCTAGAAACATCAAAATAGAGTCATGGGTTGGGAAGGCTTTGCTTCCCTTGAAAGTAGAATACTTATTTATCGATCTGATCTTTGTGAATCACTACGTAAATTCTGTGGAGAAGAACTAAAAAATAGTGCAATCCTATAGGTTTGGTCTGGGAACTTACTGATTCGTTTTGTGTTAATAAAAGGACTTAAAATCATTAAAAAAATTCAGTTGAAGAGGATTGATTTGTTCACTATAAAATAAAGAAATATTTTTACATAACTATAAAATCATTTAAATAAAATAACACAACCATGGACTTGTCCATGAGGGGTGTCATTCCCTTTATCCTTTAAACAACCTAGAGATAGTCTGCCAACTTAGAAGGAAGGAATGGACAAGAGTAAAGCCACTAGGATGGTTATTCGAAGTATTTCCAAAGAGCAACAACAAAAAAATGGTTACCAAAATGGTTCTTACGCGCCTGTTTTGGGCATGCGTTCCTCGTTGATGATGCTTCCACTTGATGGTTTCCTACCATATTTTTGGTATCGAGTAAATCAATATGTTTGCTTTTGGCTTTTGAGCATTTACTTCTTTGCTGCTTTGTTCAAATGGAGGTCAGAATAGTTACCAAAAGCATTTTGCCAAGGAGCACAAAGTCACCACGTCTGATTTCCTTGGCAGCCTGAAGAAGGGACTCTTTCTTGGAAATCAAGTCCCTTGATTCTCCCTACCCTTGGGTTCCTACACAAGAGGATGCTGTCTTACCAGTATGCAAGTGTGAGACTGTTTCTCTTGTCTATTGCATGTGATGGTGCCTGTTTTCAGAAAGAATTCCGCAGGAGCTGGGCGGAAATCATCTTCCCAAGACAAGGTTTCATAGCCGAGGTCAGCAACGTGTGGTCACAGATCATTAACTGAAGGTTGTGCGGACTGCGAGCTGCACGATTATTTTGATGGGTCCGATTCTATGTATTGTTACAGCACTTGGCTTTCATTTTGGAAGGAGGATTCAGGTGTGTGATGTTGTGGGCAGTTGAGCTGAAATGTGGGGGAGTACCAAACTTCCAGCTTTGGAAGGGGACAATCTATTCAGAAGGGGAATACGTAGAAAGAAATGTTTCTCAGGATGTTGACATGAAGTGGGGCCTGGATGTTTATAGTACCTGTATGATTTTTTTTTTTGAGGGATAATTGACATATAACATTATATTAGTTTCAGTGTACAACATGATTTATTGATATTTGTATACATTGCAAAATGATCACCACAGTAAGTCTAGTTAACATCCATCACCATACATAGGTATAATTTTTTTTTTCTTGTGATGGAGACTTTTAAGATCTACTCTCTTAGCAACTTTCAAATATGCAATACAGTGTTATTAACCATAGTGGGCAAGTTTATTATTCTCCCTGAACTTCAATTTTCTCATCTGAAAGAGGTGGGTAGTCAGGCCTTCTTCAGTGGGGTAGGATGGAGATTCAGTGAGATAATACAGCTGAAGCACCTGGCATTCTGTTTAGCACAGAGCATGCTCAATTAAGAGTTATCTTGTTTTTCAACGGCGCTTTCTTATTCCCCTGAAATGGGATTGAAAATTCCTCTAGTGTGAGGGAGAGGGGACCATGGCACTTTTCTTTACCCCTTACGTGGGTATGCACAGATGTTTCTGGAATGAATCATAGTCCTTGAGGAAGTCCTCTTTGAATGAAAGAAAAAAAATGAACCAATTACTCCATGGTTCCAATTCTGCATCGCCATCTCCCACATTCGGCTCTATCACTTGAGATTGTTTCCGTCAGGGCTCTCTAGAGAGCACTCACTGACATGATGGGAGTTTTGGTTTGTGACAGAGGGGCCTCTTGTGTTTAATTTTGAGATAACATAAAGTATCCTTAATAATAGAGACATGCCTGCTGTTAAAAATATGCAATTAGTGTCATATGGGTCTTAAATCCTTTATTTTTGTCTAAAATGTAAGTTTTAATTTTTTTCTTTTAGAGCTCAATAGAAAGGATATTCTTTCTACAGACTGCATCAGGAGTCGTGTGGAAGTAGGAGAGGAGTCTTGTTCAGATTTCAAAGCTTTTATGTTTTCTCTGAGGTCTCAGAAATAGGCACGATTGACCACGCCAAGGAAAGAAAAGTAGTTCTAATCACCTGCAGAGATTAGAGTCTTATCATTCCTCACAGTGGCTTTTAAAAAGACTTAGAGAATTACAAAAACCATTTTTTTTTTTTTTTTTTTTTTTTTTTTTTTTGTGGTATGCGGGCCTCCCTCTGCTGCGGCCTCTCCCGTTGCGGAGCACAGGCTCCGGACGCGCAGGCCCAGCGGCCGTGGCTCACGGGCCCAGCCGCTCCGCGGCATGTGGGATCCTCCCAGACCGGGGCGCGAACCCGGTTCCCCTGCATCGGCAGGTGGACGCGCAACCACTGCGCCACCAGGGAAGCCCTACAAAAACCATTTTAAAAATAAAAAAATTGGGGAGACTTCAGATTAAGAGTAATTCTGTGGTTAGTGTGTGCCATTGCATTTGAAGAAAGGGATCTGGCATGAAACCTTGATTGACTCCTAGTTAAAACTCTTGCTGAAAGACTAGGTAGGGCTCTGATGGATAAAAAGGCAGCACAGAGGAAAGGTTAAGAGCTCAGACCTGGTTTGAATCCTGCCCCTGGCCCTTTCTAGAAATTACCTAACTTCTCTGAGCTTCGGTTTCATCTATAAAAATGGGAATTGATTTTTCAATCAGTTGTGCCTGGTACGTAGAGGACTCGGTAAATGCCAGGTTATCGTCATCACCACCACCAGCAGCATCGTCACAGCAACCTTGTGAGCCACGTGGCACAGATAGGGACAAACTTACCTATATTTTAACAGATCAGGAAATAGGCTTAGAAGGATTAAGTGTCTTGCTCAAAATGGTGGAGCCTATTGTTGGCAAAATCAGGCATGGAAAGGACCCCTGCTGACTCCTTGTCCAGTTATCTTTCCACCAAACCGTAGTTTGCTTGCACTTTGTCAATAAGAGTATTTTTTTTCATTAAATGCAGAGCCTAAAGTGCTGTTGATACTAGATCATATTAAGAAGCATATCATTATTTCTTCCTATATTTAAGTAGAGCCCCTCATGATGGCCAGTTGTCTTCATGAACGGTGACAAATGGCAGAGGAAGAATGAGAAGGGACCCTACCTTCCCTAGGTTGTTTCCCCAGAGGAGGGCTGGAGAGAGATGTCACCAGTTCTCAAACTACACTAATTAGAAACATTAAAATTGATACTGAGTCAGATTCAGGATTAAATAAGTAAACCAGTATGCTAGTGTGAGCTTCTCAGACAATGCACACTAATGTCTCACGGTGCTGCCTATTTCCCTTCATTCTTCGGTGTTAAAAGGATTCCATATTTTGTTCATCAGCCCTGCCGGGTAGGCCTTTCATAGCAAAGTCATAGCAAAGCAGTCGGATGACACAGTATCCAATTCACCAGCAGTGACCTCCCACTTTCCCCGGTGTTCAAGTTCATCTCTTGGTTTATGTCATACACACTCCAGGGTGGGTTTGCCAAAGGTTCCAGAAAGTTATAATGATAGTGACCATTTATTGAAAGCTGCTACAGGTTGATAACCGTATGTGGCCTTTCCAGATGTTATGGTATTTGTTTAATCCTAGCAGCCTGTTTAAAGTTAGGTGACACAGTGACAAAACTTTGAGATTCGATCTATCTTGAAATGATGGGTCCTTCCCACCACACCGCCCTAGGAGGGCCTCATTCCCTTATTGTGTGATTTTAGACAAACAACTTCCTCTCTCTGGATCTCATTTTCCCCGTGTGAGGAATGAGGGCTTTGGACTAGATGCTTTCTAAGGGCCCCTTCCCTTGCAAGATTTTGAAGATTCTGAAAGTTCCCATGCGATGCTGTTTTTAATAGTAAGTAAACTGAAGTGGTCCTTGATTTTCCTCGGAGATGGCAGTTCTCTTAGAGGCACCGCCCCTGGCAGCAGGCAAACCCCTGTAGAAGCAGAGCCAAGCCAAGGAAGCTGGATTCCAGATCTTTATCCACAAGAGAAGGCATCCCAGTCTGCTGTGGGCTGGGGCTGGAGGAAGGCCTCTGGAGTTGTTACAGGCTGAATGTTTGTATCCCTCTCAGATTCCTATGTTGAAACCTGGTCCCCAAGGTGATGGCATTTGGAGGTGGGGCCTTTGGGAGATGACTAGGTCGTGAGGATGGAGCCCTCATGGGGATGGGATTAAGTGCCTTTTATAAGAAGAGGCCAAAGAGCTAGCTCACTCTCTTTCTGCAGAGGACAGATACGAGAAGTGGGCAGTCTGCAATCAGGAAGCCGGCTCTCGGCAGAACCCTGCCATGCTGGCTCCCTGATCTCAGACTTCCCAGCCTCCAGAACTGTGAGAAATAGCCATCTGTTTTTTGAAGTCACCCAGTCTTTTGTGGTATTCTGTTATGGCAGCCCAAGCTGGCTAGGACAGGTTGAAAGAGTAGAGCGATCAAAAGGTGACCTAGAGCAATCATCCATCGCTAGTTACCTGCTCCACATCTTCCAGGAGCTTTGTGTGGATTTCAGGAGGTGGGGGAAGCCAGGGATCACATGCCTGCCCCTTTCTCATCTCTTTAACCTCGTCTTTCTTGACTCACCTCACCTTGCCTCTAATGCACCGCGAGGAATCGCTTCCTTAGTGTTCTTGATCGGCTTCTACTCTTTTGCTTCCATCTTTACAAATTTGCTTCTCTGCTTGGAACTCCTTCCTTAACCGCCCTCCCCTCCTCCTTCTGTTAAATGATTAAATGCTACTCAGTCTTCAAGATTCGGCTCAGGTTGCCAATTTTCTATAACATCTTTCCTGATTTTTCCCCAACCCCATAGTCCAGGCTGGGTTGGGTGCCTTTCCATGATGCTCCCAAGACCGCCCATGCGTTTATTCTCTCAGAGCTCTTGCCACACTGTTTAATCACCATCGGTTTATCTGTTCACCTCATCCCTTAACCGTGAGCTCCTTGAGGGCAGGGACTTTCTTATTCCTTCCTGGTTTCTTTGGCACCCAGCACGGAGCCAGGGACATTGGGGGCACTAAGTCTGTGACAATAGGGTGCGATTAGGACCATCCACGGTGGACACGGAAATGGGATTTCACTGAGAGCATGTTCAGGAATGTAACACCGATCTTCCTCCCCCCACCCTTACGCAGAGGGTACCCTGGCCATCCTCCTGATTTTATCCATGGGGGTGGTGGGGTGAGGGGACAGGGGCACATACATTCCACACTCCCCTTGCTGACCTGTGTGCCCTGGCACTGGCCTGCATCTGTGAGGAGGAAGAGGTTCCTTTCCTCTGTTACAGAGGCATTCTTCGCTCACTAAGCCCTGAACCTAAGAGCTGCTTGCACCCAAGGTGATGCCTTGTTCTGACTTGCACAGAGGAGTCCTGTGGTCTGATTGGTGGCCCTGATGTTTTGGGTCCCGGGATGAGCAGAACAGTGGATGCTAGTGTGCATTAGAGCTTCTCAAACTGTCATCGTGGGTCTGTCCTCACACTTCCAGACGTAAAGATGTCGGAGTAGTCTTTGGGACCGTAGAGGAGAGGTGTGTGCTCTCTGCTGATAAGAGCAGGAAGTGTCAAAACTAGAGATTAGAAGTAGGAAGAGTGCCCGCAGTAATATCCACAGGCTGAAGTATCTCTCTCCTCTGACTTCACACTAGTGCTGAGAGTCAGGAGTAAGCCATGATAAAATTGGCGTGAAGATATTCTGGGTTCAAGTTCCACTTAGCGTGTCATTTAAATGCTGTGACTCTCAGTTGCACATCTGTAAAGCAGAGCTGTGTGTGAAGGGGAGGGGCGTGGGGGCAGCCCTTTGCTTGAATGCTGTGGCTTCCCAAGGTAGAGGATCATGTTGAATAAATGCTTCTCAGTTTGTTATAAGCCTTTGATCAATCTCCGGAGTCTTTGAATAATTATCTTTGCTAATTTTGACTAGTTTAATAGATGCAACTCCAGGTGAGAGACTTCGCCAAGCCATTTCCCCAAGTTACTAAACCGCTTTGAAGAGTTTTTAGCAGGGGAGTGACATCTGGATTTGTGCATTGGAATGTCATTCTGGCTGTTGAGTATATCTCCCAGGGAGATTTGTGAGTGTTAAGTACTTCTGAAAACCCCTGATATATGGTGGGTACTCAATAGATGTTTATTGTTTTGGTTGTTAAATTTTTTCTTATCAGCTTTCTCTGCTTCTTCCCTTTCTCTCAGTGACCAGATAACCTGGGTTCTCTTCCAGTCTATGTCGTTAGAGCTTTAATATCTTCTCCCTGACATAATTTCCATTTGAGTTGGGGATTTCAATTAAAATTTTAAAACCCATGGTGGTATTCTCTGAAAAGAGGCAGTTATGGCAGTGGCCTCCAGGAAGAACTCTGTACATGAGAAAGCAGACACCATTTTAGCAGGCTTTGTGGTTGCCTTTTGTCCTCATTTTGGTAAGTTACTCCTTACTTTTGAGGCCCCACAGGGCACTGAACAAAGGAGGGCATAGACAAAGTTCAGGTAGAGATTAGGCATGTGATCTGACATCAGTATACTTTCATTTTGGCAGGAAGAAAATAATTACTTGCTCAGCCGTTTACAGTTGTGTTAAGTCAAGAAGCTAGGCTGATGCTCACTCTTGTTAAATGCTCATTTTTAAAAGATCAGTTACCCTGCCTTGGACAGTGTGGAAGAGACAGATGCTGCTCTCCAGGAGCTCAGTCTATTAGAAGAGTAGCAGAAACAAAAGTCAGCCTCTCCTCAGGGCATTTATCAATACGAAGGTCCTGAGAGCTGTAGGAGTACAGGGGAGAGAGGGAGCCATTTTGTCTGGGGTCTTTTAGTAGGATTCTTGGAGAAGGTGGGCTCTGGGTTGTGAGCTGTGCCTTGAAAGACACAGACGGCCAGGATCCTGATGAAGAAGCAACGAGCACAAAGGCCCATAGGTAGGACAGTGCAAGGCGTGTTGGGGAAATGGTGAGATCCATGTGGCCTAGAGCTGGAAGGAACCGCAGTGTAAGGTGGGAGTTGCGGTTAACTTGGGGAGGACATTGAAAGCCAAGCTGAAGACTTTGACTTGATTCTTTGTGCAGTGAGGCACCAGCAGTCCCCCCACCCACTGCCTACCTCAGGTAGCATTTACAGACAGTACCTCAATGATTTTTGAACAGGAGGGTTATCATTATAATGATGTTCAAAATCGGTTATAAATTTGCAGTGGAGAAACTGGGGCTTTTTTTCAATTCTTCTGAGCTATCATTCCAAAAAAGAAAATGCCTTGGTAATCCTTAGTGCACAAGAGAAGCGGCATGGGGAAGCTGTGAGGTCCTGCCTTGGAAAGCCCGAGACCTGAGGCAAGTCACTTCCCTTCTGTGAGCCTTCGTGAGCTCATCTGTGGAAGGGGCATGACCACGGCCTTCTCAGATGGTTATGTTAATCGAGTGATGTAATAGAGAAAATCTGTTTGTAAATTCTGAAATACTATCCGTAAGTAAAGAACTGTTTTTAAATTAAGAACAGAACATTTCAATGAAAAGGAGAGATTCCTGCAGGCGTTTCAGCTCATTTCACCTAGGGCCAGTGGTGGGAGGAGTTCCCTCCCATTTAGCTTTCCTACCCTAAGCCACCAGGCCTCCTTACAGTTTTGTTTTGTTTTAAATTTTGTATTCCCCCGTAGTCGACCCAAATTTAAAGTTTTTCTCCAGAGCGAGCAATTTTTTTTTTTTTTTTGCGGTACGCGGGCCTCTCACTGCTGCG
>NC_041234.1:110497428-110526048 GCF_002837175.3 Physeter macrocephalus
GAACCCGCGTCCCCCGCATCGGCAGGCGGACTCTCAACCACCGCGCCACCAGGGAAGCCCCAGAGCAAGCAATTTTTGAGCGTAGTTGTATGGTCCCTGTAACCAATGAGCTGTAGAGCCTTCATTCGCTCATTCATTCATTCCACAAGTGTTATTACTTACTATATGCCAGACACTCTTCTAGGCACTTGGACTACGTCAGGGAACAAACTCCAAATCCCTGCTCTTGTGGAGCTTCCATAGCCAGATTTGAGTCTGTCACTTACCTGTTTTGAATTATTCAGTGGCTCTCCAATTCCTGTAGAGTATAGCCAGTCTCTTGGATGTGGCACGTAAGGGTCTTCCTGATCTGGTCCCTGCCTGCCTCTCCCTTCCTTCCCTCCCAGTTCTGTGACCAGATGTTTACATTTTAGCTCAAGCTTTACCTCCTCTGTCCCCTGCATCCCAGGCGTGGGTCTATGTTCCCACCTTGGTGGATTTTGTATACAGCTGTTGCTTTAATTATAGTTTCCTAATTGTTTGCTTGCTTTTCTCTCTCTGCACCATGTTTTGAGTTACCTGAGACAAGCATTATTCATTTTTGTATCCCAACTATTTTCTTCCTGCGGTCACCACATCTGACCATGAGTAACTTACCCGTCTTGTCTCCCCTGACACAGCCACCTTCCCTTTGGCACGCGCCATTTATTTCTCCGCCTCCCGCATTCCTTTTCATTTCAGTTCACTTCCGTTCATGCTATTTACCAGGCAGTGTGGTCGTTTTGGGAGATAGGAACATAAGGAAGATATGGTTGCTGTTTGGGGGGCTCCCAGTCTAGTGGGGAGACCGCTGGGGACAGAAATTCGTGCCGGCAGTCAGTCTGTAGAGCATGCAGACCTTTTGGAGTGGCCTCGGGGAATGCCTTTCCTCCTTCCCCGTCTTCAACTGGAGCAGCCCTGCCTGTCTCTTTTCTTCTCGGGATTCTGTAGCAGCTTTTGTCTGGCTGGGAGGCAAAGGGAGTCCACTGGAAAAAACCCAATTGTTTGGAGACCGCTTTAAAGTAAGACATACTGTGTCACGCGCTATTAAAAACAGTCGAAACAAAAGAGACAGACACCCTGTCTTCTTGTTTGGCCAAAGTCGGTTTCTTTGCTAAGCCCCAGGCATTCTGTTCACGCCTTCAAGGGAGTTTAGAGGTAGGTGAGTGGATGCCCTTCTACATGGTTCCCACCCTTCCCTACTTGCTGCCACCTCCCTTGCTGAGTGAATACTCCCTTTTTCGCCAGTCTGTGATTCTGAGGTCTTCCAGCTTTGGGGGAGATAACAGTTTAGCTACCTCAAAGCATTAAGTCACCCGGAGAGGAGTTGCGCTGAGTCCCCTGTTTCCGGGACAGGGTTACTGGCTGTGGTTTCTGTGCCAGGAGAGTGTGCCGTACTGACCTCAGTGAGGCCCTGACCACAGCGTCCTGCCATTGCCCGTTTTCCGTGTGTCAGCCGTCCCCCCAGCAGAGGAGAACGTGAGCCCTTGAGGGCATGTGTCCTCAGTGCCTTGCAGTGGGCCCTGCAGAGAACGGATGCTTATTTTTATTTAGATTTGAGGAAGCAAGGGAAGAAGTATAAGGAAGTTGTCATTTGACCCCAAAAGGGTTTTAGGGCAATACCTCAGGAAAAGTTGAATGTGGCCTCGGGGAAACTAGCGTTTCCGGAGCACAAGCTCGAGGCTCTGTCCAAGGTACTTTTACTCAGGAGTTTATGTATCAACCCCCCCTCGCCCCCATACTGCGCCAGGAAGGCAGGTCACTGGAAGCGATGGTGTCAAGGCAGTCGCCTTCCTATCATGCTGAGAGTCAGGATTCGTGTTTGCATCTACGGCCTTGTGCTGAGAAGGACAAGTCTCTTCGACTTTGAAAACCACAGTTTCATGCCACAGCAGAAGAAAATGTCATACTTCTGATTGATTGATAGTGATATTTTAGTTTTTAACGTGCTGGATTATTCTGCTTTGGCCACCTTCTGGGTAAGTTTCTATTCTTTCTCCGAGGAAATTACTTTTATTTTCTCCCGCTGCTCGGGGTAAGTCAAATTTTCCACCAACTTTCTACGTGAGAGTTATGCAAAAATGCATACCCATCATCAGGAAAATGTCTTCATTAACACATAAACAATGGTTCATTACCCACCAATGTGTTAATGTATGTTAAACAGGTCTATTGGCATGCAGATTCTCGTTTGCTCACCCCAGGCTTTACCTGCCCCACTCACCTCGAAGCCCTCTGAGGAACCCTTCTTTGAAAAAATGTTCCTAGTTTTTTTGTCTGGTAGTTTCCCTAATGGACAGAATTCCAACAAGCAGTGGATCTGTAGGATGACTAAAGAGCTCAGGCTTTTGCCAGACTGAGAAGTGCTTGTTTAATACAGGAAAAGTCATTCAGCCTCTTTCCATAACATAGTTTGCAATTGTTATTAACTATGTTTATCCTCTGAGCATCCAGAGAGGTACTAGGAAAATCACAAAAGATACACTTTAGACATCTAAATAATCTTAAGTCTGCCTTAATAGTTAATGCACATGCCGGTGAGGACCAAAAGATAGTAATATATCGCCATTATGGTCATTCATTCTCATTTCATATAATATCGAATTGGGCAAGGAGCCAGCTCAGACAAGATGTGCATTTGAACATCTGGCTGTTTGTCAAACGGGCCACTGAATCTACCCACTACTGTAGCTGTGGGGTAGGAAAAACTCTATTTAAGACATGCTGTCACTTTACCAGAAATTGACTTGTCTGGACAGGACTGTTTGCTTTTATTGTCCTCAAATTAAACTACTCTCTGTCTGACTCTTCAAGTTGTCTTCAATGTGTGATTAAACACTGGGAGGACTGTCAATATCGCTCAACTTCTAAGTCATTAAACATCCTAATCCTTCACATTCCTTGCGGCTGAGGCCATTTTCTTTCCGTTTTCTCTCCAGCAGTTGCCTGGTTGTGTCAGTTGCCAGGAGGGTTAGAGCCTTTACTTTGGCGTTTGCAGTCTGGTGACGACATCCTCCGTGAGGGAGCTGGGGAGCTTGACTAGAGGTTTACAACTCACTAACGACTCGGTGAAAAACAAGCAGAGGTCAATACATTCCGAAGCAGATGCAAAAGCCACGTGCGTAGCTGCTTCAGAACAACTCCAGTTTACCCCAGTGTGCTCGCGCCTGCTTCCCTCAAATATGCAGACGCTAGAAAAACTTCTCTCATCTTTAGTCGATATCCCGGTTGTTGAAATTGGGGAAATTAATGTATTCTCTTGAGCCCAAACACCTGTTCATCCTGTATCCCCTACCACGAATAATCAGTTCTTCTCATGATTATGATAGGCCTGTTGAGAAAATTGCCCATCTTCTTATTATAATTTTTATGCATACTCAAAATGAATATTTAAACTGTGATGTGTCAAGAGCTATGTCCAGTTCTTAGGTTTGCACAATGGTATGAGAGTAGGGCATACGCACAAAGGGGTTTTAATATAAAAATAAAATGCTCGGGATTTCTCAGTCTCATCCACCCTCTCCCACCCTTTTTATAACACCCCTGGTCACAAATATATGCTCAAAAGGAAGGTAATTATCATAAGGCATCTATATGATTACAGATCACTCAATTGTAAATCCTTCTTCTTTGGCAAAATGACTTGATTGATTTTGGAATTTGAACCTCTTTGTGATACACCGCTTAGAAGTGACCATTTCAGCGAAGGCAAAAGGGGAGTTAGGCACACTCAGAAAAGAGTGCTGCATAAATAAGGGGAATCACACTGAATTGCCAAAGATTATTTTAATGGCTCGAACCCCTTCCTGTTACAATAATTACAGAAACATCTTTAAGCTCTTCTCTGAAGACCTTCTGAATTGAAATAGAAAATGTTTTAATGAATTTAAATTATTTAACAATTTGTATTAGAATTTTCAGGAGGAATGATTTTTGTGTTCCCTCCCTGTTCATAAGCAGTCTTTAACGCATTTTCCTTCTACAATATGCATATTATTTATACAATTATGTGTAGCATTGTGTTGCATAGAAATATACCTCTTTAGGATGACTGTCGTTTTAGGGTACATGCATAAGCCGGTTTTGTGAAAGGCTACATTTCAGACTGACAGTGTTGCTTCCTTTTGGAACTGCAAAAGCAAAATAAGTCTGGTCCTAATTTCTGCTTGTAAGTTTAGCCAAGTGGTGACAAACATCATACTATTTTATACATCAGAGGACAGTGACGCACCGGCTTCCTGTTTCTGAAAGTCCCGTTAGTTGTTGCAATGGAAGTGAAGATTTCTCGCAGGCACCTGCCTGGAACACAAGTCCTTCTGACAGACTGTGCATAACCTCTCATTAAATCAGCATGCAGAGGACTAAGCAGCAGATGCCGCTGATGTGAACCCAGATGTAATCTCTTTAACCTTTTGCCCTGTAAGGCGCGCGCAAGTCGTGACGGGGGAATTCAAAGTAAATTAGGTTTTACATGAAAGTCTATAATCTAAATTCAATTTGATTAAAACGATGCCTGATTTGTGTTGGTAATGAAATAGTCCATTGCAGCTATAAGCAATTTTTTTGAACTTGTACACGGAAGTCTATTTTTCACATCCCTATCTTATTTTTATTTTAAGATGGTCAGTTTTTCATCATTGCCCTGCTCCTGCATTCTTCAAATGAAGAGGCTTTTAAAGAAAGACGATGTAAGGAAAATAACTATTTGGTTATTGAAATGATCCACTGAGATGGCAAACATTATCTGATTTCAGGAATTAATGGGAAAAGTGTCACTTTACAAGTCCAAATGTAGTTGTTCTCTATGTTGGAAATATTTTCTCTGTATTTACTATCAGAGTCTTAGAACTACTTTATTACACATAAGCTTCATCCTGCAACTATTCTGTGAAATGAAATTAATCGTTCTCATCAACACAATTTCTCATGGAAATTCCATCAGTGATAAAGAAAAGTCATCAGTCATTACCGGAAGTCCTCTGTTATGTTTTTACATTTCTCTTGTTCCTTGTTTCTTGTTTTAAGTATGTAATTCCACTTTCTGAGGATAACCTACAGAGAGCTCAAAACGTCTTGGCCTCATGGCCTCTCCCGTCGCGGAGCACAGGCTCCGGACGCGCAGGCTCGGCGGCCACGGCTCACGGGCCCAGCCGCTCCGCGGCACGCGGGATCCTCCCGGGCCGGGGCACGAACCCGTGTCCCCCGCATCGGCAGGCGGACTCCCAACCACTGCGCCACCAGGGAAGCCCATCCTCCTGCCGTAACCCTCAGGGGTTCGAATGATCTGATGCCCAGGAGACCCCAACTCTCTCCTCTCACCGCCACCACCTGGAGGTTTGCTGCTTGAGCTCAAAGTGGTCCTGAGAAGCAGGGTGCAGGCGTGGGCCAGGATGGCTGGTATTAGGGAATCTTAGGAACACTCTCAGGAGGGAGAAAAGTGAGAGGCGGCTGGTGGCATTTACAGTTTGGGGACCACAGCAGCACACTTCTGGGTGAGTGCTTCCTGCTAAGGATTGCTTCTGATATTTATTTGTAAAAAAGTCAGCTCTATTACTAACACAGAGAACATAAGTTTGCTCTTTGCAGACCTAACCTAAAGAGTACTACTCAAGCAGTGGTTGAAGCATCCTGGAGATTTGGAACGCATACTGGATTGGGAGTCCTGAGACTGGAATTCTAAAACAGCCTCTCACCTTTTAATAGCTAGCTGTGCGGCCTCGGGCCAGTCACTTGCTTTAGGTGGACGTTTATGCTGCTCCACAGATATGTTGTTGGCTCATCCTTCTTAGAATTGACTAGGTTTCAATCTGGGATCCGGGAAAAGAGCAAAAGGAACTGTTTTCACATGCGGCGCTGGGCGCAGTGTTACATCGGTTAACAGAGGAATAACCACGTGGAATGCTGCTCTGAAAGGCCTGTGCTATTCGCTCTTTTACAGAGGAGGGTACAAAAACTCAGAGAGTGAAATGACTTGCTCAGGATCACACAGCCAGGCAGTGGAGGTATTTGAAGTTTACTTTAGATCCACCTGACCTCCAAAGCCGCTTAACAGAGCAGGAAAACCTCCAGCATCTTGGCCCCGTGTTCCAAAATGCTGTCCTTCCTCCCTTTACGTCTTGTTTTCTGCAGGAAAGTGGCCTCTAGAAGTTGCTATTTCTCTGCTTCCCCCTTTCTGCCTCACAGGGCATAGTAGTTTTGTCATCTGTTGAACCAGTGAGAAACGGTTCACAGAGCTGCTGTGGAAGCAAGGAGTCAGTATGAACTGGAAGCAGTGCCAAGTGAGGCAGTAGAGTCGGGCTCAGAGGAGTAGCTGGGGTTTTGTGAGCTGGGCCCCAGATATTGCAGTGCCCGGCAAAGGGGGCTGCCCTTCTGTGAGTGGGCGGGGCCAGGAGGGGAAATCATCTGGACCGCCCTGTCCAATAACGTAGCCACTAGTCACATGTGGCTATTTCAATTTAAATTTGGATTACTTCGAATTAAGTCACCTTGAAAATTCAGTTGCTCAGTTGCACTAGCCACAGCTCAAGTGCTCAATAGCCTGTGGCTACCATATTGATCAGTGCAGATATAGAGCGTTTCCGTCATTGCAGAAAGTTCTATTGGACACCACTGGTCTAGACCAGTGACAGCCTCCATCCTACGTGCTGAGAATCTCGCCCAACAGACTTTGGAGAGGTGCACCCCAGACTCTCTGCAAACCTCTGAGGATACTCACCCTTTACACTCGCTCCCTCCCTTATGTTGACTACTTTGGAACCAGATAGAAAGCATCTCACGGAAGAACCATTGTTTCTTTTTCCTTTCCCAATTTTGGCTCTTTTCCTTAAAGGTGGGGGAAGATCTTGCCTTTCAGAAGAAATCTGTTCTCTTCGTTGCTAAAACAGAAGGGAGTCTAGTCTTTGGGGGTCTTGAAAGTGGGAAGACAATATAAGGGTTCCCGCCTGAATTATAATTCTCTTAGCCTACCTTTCCCCACTTTTGTCGAACAATATAATTTCTTAGCAAATTATATACTTAGCCAATATGAGACTAGGTCCCCTTTTCCCAGTCAGGTCTTGAATATTTGCAGCTTTGGGGGAGAAGGTCATGGGGACCTTTTGAATTTTGGTCATGGGGTCATGGAGATCTTCTGAATTTTGACGGAGAAGGTCATGAGCACATTTTGAATCACCTTAGATTGTAGGATGCAGTTTGTATTTGTTTGCAATGCCCATAGGGATTTTCGTATTTAGAGTGCTTTATTAGTATCAGGAATTAAACCCTTTTATTAACAGCCAGACATCTTAAAACAATCACCAGTCATTGTTAAAGTAAAGAACAGCTCATGAGTTTTCATATCTTAAAGATTGAACCCTTCACCATGATTAATAAAGGATAGTTGTTATCTGCTTTGGTCACAAAAATTCACGTACAAAAGAAACACTTTGGCAAATTAAAAGTAACATGGTAGCATGAACACTTGTATCTGTGCTGCTAATTAAAAGACTTAACTTATTAGGCCTTGAGGGGGAGGAAAAAAGAAACAAACAAGTATAATTTGCCAGATTAATTTTATGGTCTGTTCTATTTAATCAAACTATACCTTTTAGTGAAAATGACAAATCTCAGTTGTCAGAATGTAGTAGATAAGGAAGATAAAGGTCATATATTTTAATGTCACAGAAGGTCTTATTAAAGGAACCTTAATTACATTAGGTACCCATGAAACATTAATTAAATACTGTCTGAAATAATTAGGTCCAAGATACTGATGGTTTAATTAAACTCAGTTTCTTATTTTATAAGAAAACTAAAGGTCCAGTATCTCTGTCGGTAGCATAATTGATAGTATGTCAAAAAGGCAACATAGTAACCTTGACCAACCATGGGGAGAGGGTGATGTTGCTCCCGGGGCCTTGTGTGCACTGGCTGTTCTTCATGGTGGCCCTGCTGCCGCGAACACCTCTTGAGGTGTGTTCCTTTGCGACCTCTCAACTTCTGGGCAAAAAAACATGGGTGCCCTAGACTAGGGGAGGCGGATACAATACAGAGAGAATCCACCACCTAGAGCTTGAAAAGTTTAAACCACATATGCAGAGAGGTGAGATGCCTTATACGTGCACCTTTTCCCTTTTAGAAGGAAGAAATTTAGCAATAATCCTGCCTTTTGTCGCCTCCGCACGTTGTACCTCAGAAATGCTGGACACCCTTTCTGACCACTCGCGGTCTGCACAGAGGGTAGCGTGGCATTGAAAAAGACTGCCCTAAACTCCATTCTTGTATTTATTTAGTACCTATATACCCTAACATTCATTTTCTTCTTTAGTTGCGAGTCTTTGCAATTAAGACCATGGGCTTTGTTTGGAGTCAGACCGCAGGGTTCGAATCTCAGCTCTGCCACAGCTGTCCAACTAGACCTTGGACTGATTACTTCTTTGAACTTGTCTCCTCATCTGTAAAATATTATGTGTGATAATGGCTACTTACCAGGGTTGTTGTGAGGATAATACTTTAATGTATATAAAGCATTTAGCGTAAGTGAAAAGTGTATGATGAGCCCTAAACATGACCCAGGACATTCTGTGGTCTACAGGATCATGGGGATTTGAGACCCAAGTTGTATTAGTTAGAGGTAGGTGGATCCAAGGGGAATGCTCATTTAAGAGAACTTTAGAATGTTCCAGAAGGGAAAATCATGATGATACAAAAGCAGAAATGTAGCTGGAGATTTTGTGGGCTGATGATTTGAAATGAGCTTCAGGTCTGATTTTTTGTTCGCTTGGTTTTGGTTTGGCTTTTTGAGTCTCAAGCTGACCAAACCATTTCCTCCCTCGGTGGTTGGTGATTTGGGTGGGGGAGGGAACAGCTGTCGTCCAAGTCACTGCATTCTTGGATAGCCAGCTCTTCTTTCACTTTGAATGAGACAAAAATTATTAGGGTGATAGTCTTACAGTTTCTGTAAAGTCCATTAGCATACATTATTGTTTTCGCTCAATAGCTCTGTGAGAGGTGGGTACTCCTAGTAGCCCTGTTTTACACACAAGCACCGTGGGTCATAGAGACGTTAAGACACGTGGGGAAGCTCACACTTAGCTCCGGGGATTTTGACTGTGTTTGCTTTGCTTTCTGTCCGTGACACCACGCTCCCGGAGCTCAGCCGTGTGTGTGTGTGTGTGTGTGTGTGTGTGTGTGTGTGTGTGTGGGGGGGCGTGGGGGAGTGGGCTCAATCTCACCACTCCCTGTGAGCTAAGAATGGATTTTTACATTTTTTGAAGGCTTGTAGAGGAGAAAGGAGAAGGAGGAAGCAGGGACAAAAACTGAATGCGGCTAAAAAGCCTATTTAGTATCAGGCCCTTAACAGAACAAGCTCGCTGACCCCGGTTTAGTGCAGTGCTTCTTAAACTTTAATGTGCATATGAATCCCCTGGGGATCTTTTTCAAATGCAGATTCCGATTCACCAGGTCTGGGGCCGGGCTTGAGAGCCTGCGTCTAACAAGATCCCAGGTGATACCCACGCTGCAGGTCCTCAGGCCACGCTTTGCATAGTAAGGGCTGTGCTTCACACCGACTCCACACCCCTCCACATGCTCGCTCCTTGTAGACGCCTGCGCTGAGCACTACTTGCCATTTGTCTGTATCCTAAGGAATTTAACTTCTTTTCAGTGTTCAGAGCAGGTGAACTTTCAGCGATTCCCCTTTAAAACATCCTAGATCTTTTCCTTCCCCAGGGGTGATGGCTTCTGCCTGCTGCCTTTACCAGTCTATTACTTTTCTGTGCCAGGAGCGGGGTGCAGCGGTGGGGAGATAGAGAAGCACGGGACTTAGTCGCTGGCCCCAGGGAGTGCCTTGCTGAGGCCCACCCACGCTGCTCAGTCTGGACTCGGCTGTTGCCTTTCCTCCTGTCTCAGTACTTGCGAATCTCACTTCCGTGTTAAGTGTCTCCCACAGAGACCCTGTTTTCCCTTCACCTTGGTGTTTCATATCTGCTATAGACTCTGGGTCCTTCCTCCGGGCTTTCCAGCCTTCTGCTTTGGCTTCCTCTTTTCTCCTTCTTTCCTGGCCCTTGACTGTCTTCCCTAGCAGGAGCTTTCTTCAATTGCCTTTGCTCAGCCCCTGGAATGGCAGTCTAGTCCATTTGCACACAACTCTCACCACGTAGCTCAGTGCCAAGCCTCAGGAGTCTGCTTTTACAGGGCGTCTTCCCCTTCCAGAATATGGGCAGCTCCCTCCTTTTTGAATCTAATCTATTGGATTTAGATGCTATGCACAAGGACTATGACTTAGTCCGTTTCTGTTTCACATAATGTCTTGTTAATAACGAGTACATATTAATGACATATATGACACGTCCTCATTTAGTACAGGGGTTGGTACTCAGCAGTCTTTCATAGTTCAAAGAAAGTAGCGTTCTTGGCTGGGCCGGAGTGCTACAATCCTTCCTCTGTAGAGAATGAACTCTGCTGATTATTGTCCTACCACTCATCCTCCTACTTTGGTTTGGGGTGTGTGGGTGACTCGCCATTGCAACCTTCTTTTACTCCAGAAGTCCTGTTGTTTTAAGCTGAATGGCCGGCATGAGTCCAGAAGAGTTAAGTTTCACTTTTTGCTGCAATTTTATTCTTCTGGCTCTCTAGCCCCACCTACTCCAAACATCTCTCAATTGGTTCTGTTCTTTGTCCCCTTAAACAAGGCTTCCCACTGACCATGCTCCCCATTTCCAGACTGATTGAAAGAGAATCATGGACCGTGAACACTAGAAGGAACTCATCTGATACAACCGCCTCAAAATAAGGGCAGAAACTGAAGCCCGGAAAAGGCAAGCTATTTGCCTAAGGTCACACAGCACGTAATTGGTGGCAGAGCAAGACTAAAATCCTCACCTATTTTTCTCTCCATCAACAGATGAAATATGAGGATTTCAGTCTTGCTAAATCTGTTGCCTCATATAAAGTACTTCAAGTTGAAAAATCATTGACTTACTAGAAAAATAATGTGACCGTCTGCATTCTTTTAAATTCACTATACACATGACTATAGTCTACTAATAAAACAGAACAATAGTAATCTTTATTTTCCCACCTCCAAGACACATCTTGGCCAACATTAACTTCTATGGCTTTCTACTAATTCTCCAGCTAATCTTTCACACATATATTTTAAAAAAATAGCATTCTTTTTGGAAAAAAGGAAGTCTCTAGCATATTTTCCTTTTTGAATATTGCTAGTAGTATACTTAAATGCAAGATCCACAACCTCCTGCCATGAAACCTCCAAACCTAATAAAGCCTCAGGAGGATGGTAAACCTAAAACTAGGAAAGCAAGCAATGGGAAAGTCAGCCAGGCTGCCATCTACGCATTCATCCGTTCATCTGTCTACCTCTAGTCAACTTGATCCCCCTCTGCCATCTTCCTCCTTCAGCCCCTTTATCTCTCAGTGAGGCCACACAGAAAGGAGAGAAGCCTGAAGAATCCAAGCTGTGCAGAGACCTGTCTCCCAGCCTGGTCAGTAAGTATATAGGATCTATGAGATACAAGGACAGTTTAGAAAATGCTTCATTTTAAGTAGTGAATTTTTTCTTCTTTCAAAGCCATTAGATTTGTTTCCAGTGAAATGTACTAGCCATTTCTTTCATACAATTTTATTTTGCTTTCTACCACTGAGAAAAAAAAAGTTGGGAGGCCGGGGAGAGAGTATACTGTTTTTCTTGCTTTGTTTAAAAGGAAACATTCCAATTCAGATCTTATATTTAACTTTTGGGGTTTCACTTACAGGTCAATATGGATATTGTCCTAAATTAGCGTCACAGTTTGGTCGATGGCCACACGAATGGTAGTTATGGATTGATTTGCGAAAGCAAAAATAGTTTTTTTAAGGAATAAAATAATTTGGTGGCAGTGTGGCAGATGTGGTCTTCTATTGGCATGTGTGCCCTTTTTCAAGCTCTATTAAATCCTAAAGACAATCAATCTTTGATAATTTATTTTAGAAATCACCTTTTAAAAATGGGAAGTAGTTTCAGATGTCTAATGCATCTCACATGTTGGTCAGAGAGCCCTAACCTTTACACACCAACCAAAATGCTACGTATAGCTACCTTGGATGGCTGCTCCTCTGACACCGGTCGTGATTGTAGAGCCCTTTGCTGGGCTTTATACCGTGTCCACAGTGAAGCGTGTGCACACCGAGACCCTGCCAAAGGTTGTGGGTTTGGGACAAAGGGACCACAGTAGACGAATGAATGAGCTCCAGGATCCAGAAGGCTCCGTGGCCGAGGTTAACACACTATGGGATGTCTCGCTCCTTTCCTCTTCCCTGCAAGCATCCTCTTAGATTTCAGGACGTTGCTTCATTCACAAAGAAGCAGTTTGTAAGAAGAGGTCTTCTCTCTCTTATCCCCTCCCTCACCTTCCTTCGTCCACTCAGCTCGCCCTACTGGGAGCCCTTGTCTCCTTTCTCTCTCTTGCTCTTTCTCTCAAGTTACTTATCGACATGTTTGTTTGCCCAGAGTAACTCATAAAGGCTCCGCCTTTACGCAGTGTGTTTGGATTCAGGGAAGACTCGGTGTCATCTTTTCTAAGCCAGCCACCCGGCAAGCAGGCAGGTCAGACAAACTGAATTAACCATGACACTTCCCAAAGCAATAGAAACCTTTCCCCAGGAATTATCCTTTGGGGGTTTTAATGCTAAGATATGCAATCTCCTGTGACTTATCTTGATATGGAACACAGAGCGGTTAGGCAAACAATACATTTTTTTTGTTTGGAGTAACAGAAATCTTAAATAAAAGTTATCTGGAATCAGTGGCCTGGCTCCTGCTGGGACCCTTGTTTGCCTGAGGACAGAGGAAAAAAAGGCTCTTTGGGAGCTTAGGAGCCCTCTGCTAGAGAACCCTCAGGTGGAACGCCAACCAGCACCGGGAAAGAAAGGCAATTCCAAATCAGCATATTCGTATTGCATTCTAGCCTGGCAAAAGGAAACACAGACCGAAGTGGGCCAAACCCCTTGTAGATATGCCCTTATCACAGTGCTTGAACTCTTAGCAGAGCGGGCAGGTAGCTGGATGGCCTACTGCTTGTTGCTGGAAGGCACCCCCTCTGGGAGGGCTACTGCAGGGCCAGCCAGGGATCGCGGTGGGGGTGGTGGTGGTGCACACCCAGCCCGGCAGCCCCAGGAGGTAGCTGGACTTACTTTTCTCCTAAGAGCACTTACCTGCTGTCTTGCCCACTTTGCCGTAAAGATCTTTCCTAAAAAGAGAGTGGCCAATGAATTATGGAGCAGGAATGTAATAACGAAGGTAGAAATGTGTCCTGTTATCAGTCACACACATTCAAGCCCAGCCCCGGGCAGCACAGTAGACAGCAACTATAAGCTCTGGGATCTTCTCATTCAACCAAGATTGCTTCATACAAAAGTTGACAATGCTCTCCTGAAAGCCATTATTGATATTCAACATTTTTTAAAATAGCTGAACAGACTAGACAATAAGGCATGACAGAAAACTTGGGCAGGAGGCTGGCTTGGAGTCTGGCTTAAGAAAGAAATATGCTATTAAAAGTAGACAACAAACACACATTTCCGAATGTTTAATTTATTTGAAAATAAGAATCAACTTTACCATTCATGTATTTTCCTCCTCTAAAGCAACAAAGGCAAGCAGAACGCAATTTCGGTTGCTCGTTAGGGTATCTCTGCTGTCTTCCTTTTTCCCGTTGAAATTCTCCAGCGCGGTGACGCAATGATCCTATTTGCTGAGGCGGGGAGGGGGCTAAGAGATGCCTTGAATGGCCCTTCAGAAAGGAGGTGGAGCACCTGAGTGTGTCCTGGGGCCATCATAAAATCATTCATTCTATCTTCAATTCATTCATTCATTCAGCAAATCTTTGTTGAGCAGCCATGATGTGCCACGGGTATACAGCAGCGAACAAGATGACACCGTCCCTGCTAAGGTCACCATTTGTCCCCGTTTGCCCAACACTGTCCTGGTTTTCGCCCTGGAAATCCACGGACTGCTGACAAAGGTGGGTGGGTGAGTTCTGGTGGCCTGAGTCCTGGTACCAGCCCTGCTCCTTACCAGTTATCTGTTCTCAGCCAGGACATTTTACTGAGCCTTAGTTTTCTCTTTTATAAACGGGAAAAATAATATCTATCTCCAAGAGAAATTTTAAGATTAAATGAAGTTGGGTACTGATTCTGTAGAAACTGCCTGCATTGACAGCTTTTCACCAGCAACGGAAGACGGGGATGTAGCTGAGGATGTGTCATTGGCCCTGGAAATAGCAAAGGCTGCTCTATGCTCTGCCGAACCAGAGTGAAACCTGCCAGGAATCTGGCTGTAGTATCTAGTTACTGGTGTTTAGATGAGGCAGGATGTGAGGTCCACAGTGCTTTGTTGGGGAAAGGGACTGACCCCCAGGGAGAGGACCAGCTGGTAGCTTAAGCACTTTGTCTGCAGGCAGGTGCGAAGAAAAAAGCAAGTACCTTATTCTCCAAGTGGGGATTTGGGCTGAAGATGAAAGTGTTTAAGTGAAAGGGGGACATGTGTAATCCTACATTAGCCCTCACTCCTGCTAGGGGGTTGTTTTCACCTTTCTTCTCCAGGGGTCTCAAAAAGACTCCTTTTTATCTTTGCCAAGCTCTCTCTCCCTTATCTGTACTTTATGATCTTATTTAGCGTTCCATGAGCATCTATCAGGCACACAGCGTGTACCAGGGACTGGGCTGCTGAGAGGAAGCAGACCTTGTTCCTGTCCTCAAAGAACTGGCAGTCTAGTCAGTAATACACACACACACACACACACACACACACACACACACACACACACACACACACAGAGTTTTTAAAAAGTGTGTGATTCCTTCCTTTTCTCAACTGCCTTATTTTTTGGAAAGTAGCTCAAAGGTCTTCATTTTTCCCAGTCTTCAAATGTCTCCCTTCCTCACCTCAATTAACGTTACCTTCCATACCATGCCTACCATCTTGTCAGGAACAACTCACCTCACAGGCACTACTGGTCATGGTTCTCCAAGCATCATGTTGTAAACTAATGTGGCTTTTATGATTGAACTTCATTAGTCCATACTAATACTGTAGTCTCTGTCTCATTATAAGTTGGTCACAATGCCATTTTTTTAATTGGGATATAGTTACTTTACAATGTTGTGTTAGTTTCTGCTGGACAGCAAAGTGAATCAGCTATATGTATACATACATCCCCTCCCTCTTGGACCTCCCTCCCACCCCACCCCCATCCCTTCCATCTAGGTCACCACAGAGCCCGGAGCTGAGCTCCCTGCACTATACAGCAGGTTCCCACTAGCTAGCTATTTTACACACGGTAGTGTACTTATGTCAATCCTAATCTCCCAATTCATCCCCCTCCACCCCCGTGTCCACAAGTCCATTCTCTACGTCTGTGTCTGTATTTCTGCCCTGCAAACCGGTTCATCTGTACCATTTTTCTAGATTCCATATATATGTGTTAATGTACGACATTTGTTTTTCTCTTTCTGACTTACTTCACTCTGTGTGACAGACTCTAGGTCCATCCACGTCTCTACAGATGACCCAGTTTTGTTCCTTTTTATGGCTGAGTAATACTCCATTGTATACATGTACCACATTTTTAAAGCTTGTCAGGGGAGAAGACGCTCGATCCCCATTCCTGATATACAAAGTGGGGGGGGGCACAAATTTCCTACCCACTTTGAATTGTTTGCAACAGGTAATCTCTTACCTTCTCATCAGCAAGCTACTCAGTTCCGTATGGCGATGGAAGAGTATGATGCCACGAACCTTGGTGGCGTGCCTTTCATTAATTCGACCTATTTGTTGGCCTACTTTGTTGATGGGCCCTGTGCTCAGCAAGGTGAGGACTACAAAGGGAGAAGGAAGGGGCATAATTTTAAGAACCAGCCAGACAATTGGGGTTAATGTTGTGATCGGAGCCCAGGATGGCACAGCTCTTGTGCCCTTCATTACATTAACACATTTGCTGAGCATGCCATGCAGTGTCAGGGACTTTTCCTGTGCTGGTCATTTACTATAAAGATGTATAAGATCAAATCCTGCTCTAAAGGACCTTGTGATTGTGGGCCACCAAGTGGATCTGCAAAAAAGAAACCCGAGATAGCATGTAAAGGAGGCTCTGAGAGGCATGGTCGAGGAGGCGCCGTCGGGTTCTGAGGAGGCAGGAAAGCATGGGGGTGGTCTTCATGGAGCTGTCTGCTCAGTAGTAGAAGCACGCATAGTGTCTGCAGATCACTGAGTGGCCTTGTTACTAGAAAACCAATGATATTTTTTTCGCCCTCATTTCTTCCACATCTTCAGAAAAGCCATGTTGAGTCATGATCAGCCTTTGCACTACGCTTTTCAAACTTGCTGCCGTGGTTATGGCAGCTCGTGGGCCTGTGTCCACCCTTGCTGTTTTTCTATCTTATTTCTCACCATAATCTCCATGTCAGCTACACTTCAAATACAGGTTTTGGAAATTCTTTTATCCCTTTTGGTTATACCCATTTCCATAGTGTTTCATCGTTATAGAATGGTGATAATTTGAATTTTCTTGCGTTGTTTCTTCTTCCAGATATTCCATAAACTGGCAGCAGGTGAGGGCAAGGACAGAAGTACAAGTGGAAATTACCTTCTTGATCGTTTCTTCGATCACATAGTAACTGTAGCATCACTACTGTCTTACCTATGATGTCCTAGGTGCTCTATACACATTATTCCTAATTTTTACACCGTCCATATAAATTAGGTATTATTGCCTGCATTTTACAGATGAAGAAGCCAAGGCACAGAGAAGTTATTAACTTCCCTGGGGTCATCGAGCTCGTATCGGGTTGGCCAAAAAGTTCGAACTTTTTGGCCAACCCAATAGAAGCTTTACAAGCACCAACACTACTGATACATTGTTAGCGAAGCTTATAGAACAAACTCTCTTGGCATGATGGTAGCTGGCCCTACCAACTTTATTTTGGCTAACATAGATTATTTAAGTACTGCTTTCACTCATAGGCAGTGAGAAAACCTGGCTATTTTCCACCTTTGGATTCAACTTTTCAAATTCCTTTGTAGCAGGTGGTTTGTTCTACTACCAGTTGGGGTATGCTTTCTTAGGGAAAATTGTATTTTGTCTTTTAAAAGAAATCCCTAAATTGGCCTCCCACTGGGCTCAGATGTACTTCATTTCTCCTGCAGGGGCCGCATGCTGCCCAGGATCTCTGTGGCGGAGCCAGGTCTTGTGACTTTACAGCCCCTGCGTGCCCTTTCCCATGTGTGCACCCCACATTCTTGCCCCTAAACCAGAATACTCTCGAATGTCATCTTTCTGCCCTAATTCCAGCCCTGAACGGTGGATAGCTGGCCCTTTTAGAATGTCTCCCATGCACAGCCTAGAATTCACAGCTGTAAACCATGGTCAAAGAAAATGCCATTCTTCTCTTTTCCCTGCTCTTTGGTAAGTATGAGCCTCAGCTCAGCCCCTTAGTCAGACCCTGCATTTTGGGCCAGTGTAGAAGACAGTCTGTGTCTCTACACGGGCTAAAAACATTCTTCCGAGCTGCTGCTTTTTTGACATGGGACACCTGCCTTCTTTAATGCTGCCTCAGGGAGGAAAATGGAAAGGGGGTGACACGTGCATGCATTTCTCTGTGGGTTCCCAAGAGGCCTGCAATGGTAGATTCAGAAAAGTACCTGCAGCTGATGATGTTGGAGTACTGGAGACCTTTCCTGTTTATTATGCTGGGGAGAGGGGTGGCCCCAAAAGAAGGCGGGGGGCGGATGGGGAAGCATTTTGTGGTTACCTTTACCTCCTTCAAGTGCTTGAGATTGGGCGAGAAATGTAGAGGAGAGGCCTCTCAGCGTCGGGGGCCATCGTGAGGGAGCAGGACCGCGCTGCATCAGCTGCTCCATCGCCTGGCGCACAGCACAGCCTGAGCGCACAGTCTGGCGGCTGCAGAAGGAGGCGGGCTGTGTTCATTCCCAGGCCCATATTTAACCCTTTCTCAGCTCTTACTATCTCACTAATTGCTTTCCTTTTTTCTCTTCCACCTGTGCACAGAAGATGTGGTGGCAGGAATTTTGAATAGAATTTCAGAATGACCCTGTGATCATGTGGTGTCTGGGGTCACCTCCTGAAGAAGAGGAAAGACTGCCCGTCTTCTGGGGAATTCCCAGGACTTGGTTTCTCTTAATGAGATGTAGATAGGCGTGTTGCTCACACCTGACGTTGTTGTATATTTTTTCTCCATCCCCTCTGGGATGGACGCTGAGTAATCAAGGTGCTGAATAATTAAGAAGGCATCTCTCGTGTTCCCTTTGGAGTTCAAAAACAAGGACATTTCTTTCCATTCTGATTGTTCTCGAGACTTGGCCTATCCTACCTATGACTGATCTCTGCTTCGCACGTAATGAGATAAGCACGGGACCAAACTCGCAGTTGCTTCATTCAATGAATATTTTTTTGAGCACCTACTATGTGCTAGGCACGTTCCTAGGAGCTGCGGTACAATAGTGAACGAAACAGTTAACAATCCTAGTCCTTGAAGAGCTTATACTCTAGTTGGGCAGAGACGGACAATAAACATTCGTTTAAATAAATTAGTAAAATATACGTGGTTCCCCTTCATACCAATCTGAGGGTACAAAGAGATAGTGAATACTGACACAGAGTCATCTCGGCCTTGCCTCTACCACCTGGGACGGTGAAACTCCTGGGTTCCCCTCCCCACTTGGGTATCTTTTGTTCCTTAGTAGACCACTACTTTTTAAAAAATTAATTAATTAATTATTTTTATTTTTGGCTGCGTTGAGTCTTCGTTGCTGCGCGCGGGCTTTCTCTAGTTGCGGCGAGCGGGGGCTACTCTTCGCTGCGGTGCGCGGGCTTCTCACTGCGGTGGCTTCTCTCGTTGCGGAGCACGGGCTCTAGGCAGGCATGCTTCGGCAGTTGTGGCAAATGGGCTTAGTTGCTCCGCGGCACGTGGGATCCTCCCGGACCAGGGCTCGAACCCATGTCCCCTGCATTGGCAGGCGGATTCTCAACCACTGCGCCACCAGGGAAGCCCCAGACCACTACTTCTAAGTTTTAAACTTCTTGGCACTGTTTCTTGCTGTGACCATCACAGGTGATGTGGGCTAGTGCCTTGCCACTCTGTAAGGCTGTATCACGGCCACTACCAGTGTGACTCTTGCTTACCATGGAACCATCTTTTTTGTCCGTACGCTATGCTGATCCTTCACATCGTCCTAGATTGGGACGGGGACGTACTGTTTTTTTGTTTGTTTGTTTTTTTCTCAGTCAGCTGCAGGGCTTCCCTTCCCTCTCCCCGTCTTTTTCTGGCGGCTTCTGGCTTTGTCCCTTCGGGCCAGATTGCCATTTGTCCCTGCTTCCCAGATTCAATCCTCACCTGTCTGTGACGCAGCATGGCTGGTGTTTCCAGTCATGCTACTTTATAATTATAGGTCAATATCTGTTAACTTTTGTTGATTCTTTTGAACGTCACTCATTATGTTTCCTAAAAATAAAAAATAATGTATGTTCACGAACAGAACTTGGTGAATACGGGCAAATACAAAAAGGGAAACAATCACCGATACTATTAACACCCAGAAATACCTAACCGGCGTTTGGGCCAGCTTCCTGAACATGCAACCTCTGCAGTCCCACAGGGCTCCGTGCTTAGAAGGACCTGCCTCCCCCAAAACTTGGTTTAAAGCTCTGCTGTTGCTGTCTGGACATTCTTAATAAGTTTTGAACAAGGGGCCTCACAGTTTCATTTTGCACCGGGTCCTGCTAATTATGTAGCCGGTCCTGCTTCCTCTTATCATGGCTGGTATATCTCTTTTTGGTCTTTCCTCTATCCATGTGTTGGCTTTAAAAATAGTTGGGATTACACCATTTGTATATTTTTGAATCCTGCTTTTTTCAGTTAACATTATAGTCTGCAAATGTTCCTATTTTATCAGCTATTATTTGAATGCATTTTCAATTGATGAATGATATTCTATCACTTATTTAACTGTTTTCCTGTTGTTGAAGTTTTAGGTTGTCGGTTGATTCTTGAGGTCTTGTTTCATAGGTCAGTGTCTGGAACATTATAAGTGCTAAACAAATATTAGCAATTATTATGTGTCTACGGTCTCTCAGGCATTTTTGAGAACAGGTATCAGTGATCTCTCAGGGAGGGAATTCAATCCAGGAACTGGGCCACCGGGCTTCTTGTTCTGGCATCACGAAGGCTTTGTTCCATCAGCCCAGATGATGACATGCTGCAGAAAGTTGAAGCCTGGAACTTTACACCTGGGATCTTGGTTTTCAGTTGTCATGCCTGACCCCTCCTCTCAACCCCCAACACAACTTTAGACACAAGTCTTGTGGGGCCTTTGGAATTCAAATAAGTTCTAGAACTGGGCAGGTCCCTAGAAAGAGTTGGAAATCCCTCACCTTGCAAATGAAGAATCTCTAGCCCTGGAGATAGAGGTTCAAAGGCTCTGTCTATAACCACAGAGACAGAGGTGAGATTTGAACCTGGTTCTCCATCCATTGATGGCTTTCCTTCATCAGTATTCCACGACGTTCAGTTGTCAAGGAGAGAGGTGCGCTACCTTTCTTGAATTAACCTAACAGCTTCTTGAAGATGGTAGATCTGTAAGTATCTATGCCCTTGTTCTTTGTCTCTGATGGCAGGGAATCCAGAGGTGGGGTAGGGACAGGCATGACAGCTGTTAAATTCACTCCTCTTGAATCAGCTTGCTGCGTCCCTTGTGAAGGACAGTGCTCCCACAATCCTTGACAGACACTTGGACAAGGAAAAGGAGTCAGTCATTCACTGGGCATTAAGATGCTCCAAATTTTCTCACTCCAAAACAGGTTTCAGCTGCTGAAGACAGCAAAAAGGTAAAAAATACGATTGTTCTTGGCTTTGAGTATTAGGACAACTGGTACTGTTTTCTTTCTGCTCTTTGAAATTTCGCATTATTGTAATGATCTTTCTCCTTTTTATAGAGGAAGAGATGTTTTAAGTGGAAGAAAAGTCCAGTGTATTTGAGCAGTTTTGTTTTCTTTTCCCAGCAGGAACGGTAACGATGGCGAGGCCAATTGCTTCCTTGACCTGTAGTCCTAGTGAGTCTCTCTGGCCTCCACAGCTCATGGACACAGAGAAAAAGGACTGTTAAAGCAGTTGCCATGTGGAATATTGTACCCTCTCTAAAGCATTCTTATGCCCCCAGAAACCATTTTGTTGCAATGGTTCAGCCAGATGCCAGAAAAAGTGCACTTTATTTCCCCCGAATATTTGAGTCTATGCGGCTGCAGCTTTTCCGTCTGTGCTCATAGCCATGTGAGAGGCTGGGCGTGACAGTGGAACTTTTAACACTGCTAAGTGATTCTACTGGCAGTTGAGATTTAGGAGAGGTCAGTGTCCAGGCCAGGGTCAGGAGAGTTTGCTCCTGCCTACCTGCTGTGAACGAGGCGGTGGAACGGGGGTGAGGAGGTTGCCAGGAGCCAGGCAGAGGTGGCATCAGAGGAGCATGGTGACAGCTGCAGGAAGACCGACTGCCAACACATAGACAGGAGCCGGGCTCTGGGCTGGCGTTTGAGGGAAGGCATCTCTTTCTGCAGGGGGAGACTACTGGGGCCCTGCCTTGTTCTCCTGGCTTCCAGACGGAAGTCCTGAGCAGGTCAAGACTGAGCCTAAGGCCAGGGTTTCGGACTAGAGGTCCAGCCATAGGTTCCACGGCAGGAATCTGAGGTCTCGTGTTGAGAGTAAGGTGGAACAAAAGCTGGCCTGACGCCGGGTCCCCCAGAGATGAAATGGGGCGCCTTACGGCCACCGCGACTAGGGGCTGTGACACTGGCCCAGAGCGTTGAGCAGGGGAGAGTCTGCATGTGGGACGGTGGCTTGGGGATGGGGCTGCTCGGGCAGAACGCTGAGCAAGTTGTTACACGCTTTCTGCAGGTACGAGGGAGGACTGACCTCCCTTGTGGACAGGAATTCACGCGGGTCTGGAGAAGAGTCACTTGTTCTATGTTAGAAAATAATTCATCTTCCCATTAATCATTTGACGTATTTACACACGAATACATAATTCTGTCATTTGTTGGTGTTTATAGCCAACAATGAAATTCTCCAATTAGAAGAGCCTAAGGTCCGTTCCGTGCACAGTCTTCTGAGAGTTAGTATATGCTAGGCCACGTGGCCACCTAGAATTAAATACTGTTTTATAGCAGTCTATGGAATAATAGGTTTGCCTAATATTAAAGGTCTTCTCTGGCTCCTTCTAAAGGCTCTCAATTCACAAATTCAAGGTAAACCTGTTTTCTTCAGCATAAAGCTTTACTCTTTGTTAGGCTTTAATAGACCAGTGTGACCCTGAAATGGCGGACTCTAAGTTTCCTTTATCTATGCTGTTTGCTGGGTTAGCCATGGCGGAGGGAGATGTGTGTGTGTTGAAGGGGGTGGCAGGGAAAAGAGGGAGGGAAGGAAGGAAAGAGGTACTGTGGTTCCAGTAAAAAAATCATTATGTGCAAAGAAAGAGTCTTTCATACCTCACTTTATTCAGCCTGTACCAGGGCGATAGTCCTTGCGAGCAGGGTAAGACCCACAGTGATATATATGTGTGATTCTGGGATCTGATTTCCAACCCATCCACTCCTGTCCCCCACCTACCCCTCCCCCCACTGCTCTGAATGGAACTTGCCAAGGGCAGGCGGGTGGGGGTGGGGCTTCTGCCTAGTCAGCGGCTGCCCCAGTCAGTTATCACGTAATATGGCGTAGAAAGAGCCTAGAGACCCTCTGGAGAAAGGAATATTTTCTGACAATCTGTTTATCCAAGCAATGAAAAAGAGTGCCGAAAGTTTAAGATTTCAGTGGCGACGTCCCTTGGAATAGAAAACATTTAAGCATTAGAGTGAGGAGGTTTGGTGCTGTCACACTCAAGCTGTGCAACTTAGGACGGGCCTGATGACCTCTCTGGGCCTCAGTTTTAGTAGAATGTTGCCTGACTGTGAGTTTGATGAGGCGACGGAAGAAAAAGCCAACACTGCACCAAGCACACAGTAGGCACTCAGCAATTGTTTTCCTGTTCGTACTGCAGGCATGGGTTGAAGCTTCAGCCCTCAGACAATTCCTGTTCTTTACAGGGCTGTGGTAGGACCAGGTGGGACTTGATTTTAGAAAATGCATGTGCAGAGCTGAGTAGACAAAAGCGCCTTTTCAGCTTCTGCTTCAAGATGACCACGTTCCATATGGCTTCACCTGCTGCGCACTGTTCTAATTGCAATCAGAATGGATCTCATTAGGGTTACAATGGCCCAGGAAAATGAAGCGTGGTTACCATGGCCCACTCTCTGGGCCTCCCAGCCGCGCGGTCAGAAAAGAAGCAGAGTCGAAAATGTTTCCTGTAATTACAGTGGCCAACACGGCACCCCAAGGATGTTGGGAGCTTAATAAATAGCCTTTGAGAATTTTTCTTTCTATCTGGCAAGTGTTCATTACAAATAAGTGGGGGTCTGCTTCAGCGGCAATGTATATACCTCCCTTCCCTGTAACATACACACGAGCTTGGTGTAAGGGGGCCGGTGTGGATGGGGTAGAGTGCCGTGGCCGCGTGCTTCTTGCACGGACGTACAAGTTCCCGGTTGAAGTAAAGGAGTTCACATCTAGTTGTAGTGGGTTCATAGCAGTGTTTGGCACACGGTAAGCCCTATCAGGTGTTGGCTAAGTGATTAAAAAAGCAACCCAACTCTACCCTGTATGTGACTAGATTACAAATTGATGGTGCTTTCTCACTTCTGGGGTGGGTGGGATGGGAGCAGGCACAGTGATTTACCTTGGGGATCTAGTCTCACTGTGTCGAATCATTTGGGGAGGACACAGTGGGTGTGGGTCACTTAACTCTTCATTGACCCTTGGCTTGGTCCTGGTGCCATTTGCCTCGATATGAGTTTGGTATGTTTTCTGGGCCACGTATCTGCTCTGTGGGTATCTGCAACCAACTCAAAGTGATGCCTTTCGCCTAGGGGCTGTGGATATTTCCTAAACAATAACTAAGGAGAAGGAACCAAGCACATGATTTAGTCGGTCAGAACTTTCTCTGCAAAAGCAACAATAAACTCACAAAGCAATAAGACAAATATGATTTAAGCAAGATTTAATATCATGTGTGCATATTTAATGGAAAGAGACTATAGCAATGTACATGCATCTATATTTTTAGTCTGTCTCTATAGTCTATCTGTCTATCTAAATCACTTAGATGGTTGAACTATGACTATTAAAAAATTTTGTTTTGTCTACGTGGGTGTTCCTTACCAGGATTAAGTAAAAAATGTCCTTCACTCACCCTGAAATTTTATTAGAGGCTGAAATCTGCTGCTGCTGTGCTCGGCTCTTGTTCAGGCTCCATTTTGGGTGTTAATCACTGCTTTAGTATTAGAAGCCCTTATGGTACCTCTGCCTGGCTTTACTTTTCAGAGAAAAGGCCTTAATTTGCTTGCTCAGCTCTTTCCTTTCATTCTTAACGCTGCCTGTGCTTGCCGCCTCCTCCTGTTGTGTTTCATTTTTGTTCCAGGAAGAGATGGCTTTTCATTTCGCTCTGGGTAGTGATGTCCTGGATGAGCCTATCTGCATGCAGAGCTCTGGAATTCTGTGATGTGGGGGCAGATCCCTGGCGTCCTTTTTTATGAGAACCCCTGAGCCCCCAGGGAGAAGGCGTAAAGGGGCTTTTGGCATTGATACTTGTGCTCCAAGGACACTGAGATTAATCCCTCCGTTCCTCTGGCCATGCGCAAAGGAGGGGTGGGGCATGCGTGGGTTCCTCAGGAAGTCGAGGAAGTCAGACTGAAGGGAGAGAATTTGAAGGGCCCCAGAGCCATTCGGTGTCCCGGTAGAGAGCTGACCAGTAGAGATGGCCTAGCCCATGCGGAGGCACGAGGGACACTCCTAGCCTGGCTATGTGGCATCACTTCCTCCTTGGCATATAGAACTGTCCATCTGAAGAGGCATTAGAGGGACTGTGGCCACTTCTGAGCCAAACCTCCGAAGGTCAACTGAGACAGTGGTCATACTGGAAAGGAGAAAGTCTGCTTTCACACGGAGCAAGAAGGGAGATAGCTCTGGGTGGATAACTCTGCGGTTCCCAAAGCATCAGGATCTGAGTCTGTGATGGTTGTAGCGATGGAAGTGGTGGGAATGGCAGGGCTATAAAGAGCAGACCACTGGCGATCCTAAGCCGGAACTAAGAACAGCTACACAGTCCAGAGGGCAGCATTTAAGCAGCAGAAAGCTGCTGGAGTAGAAGAGTGGGTCCAGGCCCATGATGGGAGCCTGCTTTTAACAAAATTTCATTGAGCCCCTATTATGTGCCAAGCATTGTATTAGGTCCTGTTCCATCAAATCTTGAGGCACATTATGTTTAGTTGTCCCGTCTTGGAGCTGCTAAGATTACTCAACTGGTTCAGCGACAGCCTGATCCATCCATTATAAGGTTCCCTAACAAAGGTTTAAGCAGCCAAAGATAACCTATGCCTAGGAGTGGGTTAAGTCATTCCTTTAAAAGTCAGTCCCGGGACTTCCCTGGTGGTCCAGTGGTAAAGAATCCGCCTTCCAATGCAGGGGACCTGGGTTCAATCCCTGGTCCGGGAACTAAGATCCCACATGCCGTGGGGCAACTAAGCCCACGCGCCACAACTGCTGAGCTCGCGCGGCTCAGCTAGAGAGAGCCCGCGTGCCGCAAACTACAGAGCTCACGTGCTCTGGAGCCTGCGTGCCACAACTAGAGAGAAGCCTGCGCGCCGCAACAAAAGATCCCTCATGCCTCAACGAAGATCCCACGTGCTGCAGCTAAGACCCGATGCAGCCAGAACAATAAAAATAAATAAATAAATAAATAATTTTTTTAAAAAATGTCAATCCTACCAGGGGAAGATGGCACCCTGGCACGTGTGACCACTGGGCTAACAGTAGGGACACTTAAAACTTTTCACTTCTCTAAACTTTCACTACAGTTAATGACACTTAATCACATGCTTTCTTGTATGTTCTAGATGTTTTCATATGCAAATCTTGTTCTGATAATTAGATCTTAAATGGCTAGAGCAATGATACTCAAACTGTGGATGAGAACCACCTAGAAGGCTCGCTGAAACGCAGAGAGCTGGGCCCCCGCTCAGAGTTTCTGATTCAGCAGGTTTGAGGGGTCTGAGAATTTGCATCTCCAAGTCCCCAGGCAATACTAATACTGCCAGTCAGGGGACCACACTTTGTCAACCACTAAACTAGAGCATATTACAGTGACTTCTACTTTTTATATAATGACATCGTGCATTAGATCATTTACTCACTTTTTTTCTTTGCCATACCTGTGGTCACTACTCTAATCCAATTTTTGACTCCACATTTTTTTTTTCTTGGAGTGGCTTCTGCTTACTTTCTAGTGAATTTTTACTCATATTTCAATTTTCAACTTAAATGTTGCCTGTGAGAAGCCTATGAAAAGACTATGAGAAGCTTTTCCTGTAAATGTAATGCCTTCTGGACCTAAGACTTCAAATAGCTTTGTGTATTTTCTCATTATAATAATTACAACTTTTTGCTGGAAAACAAAACAAAACATAGCCGTAACATAATTTCATATATAGTAGAATAATTAATACTTCCTTAATAATATTGTACACTCCAGGTTCACATTTCCCTGATTGTATAAAAAATGTTTTGCTTTGTTCTTACATTTGGTTTCTTAGAATCAGGATCCAAACAAGGACAACACGTTGTGTTTGGTTGCTATGTCTCTTAAGTCTCTCTCTCTCTCTCTCTCTTTCTTTTTATTATGACAGCACCCCTCCCCCCTCACAGACACATTCTATTTTTTTAATGCCATTTATTTGTTGAAGAAACCAGTTTACTTTTTCTTTAGGATTTCCGACATATTGGATTTGGCTGATTATATCTGTAGGTGTCGTGTAACTGGCTCCTGTATATCCCATATTTCCTGTAATTAGATAGTTAGACACATAGGCTTACTTATTATTATTATTTAGCAAAATTATTTCATAGTCGTTACTGTGTATTTCCTATTTCCTGTAATTATCAGGAGACACCTATTGTTTGGTTGTCCAACTTTTAGTGATGTTAAGATTCATTAGTGAGTGTAGGTGCTGGCAGCTCAATCCATCTATTATAAATTTTCCTGTCAACATTTCACCTCATGGTTTGATAATTGGTGATGGTCATTTCCTAGATCCATTAGTTCACAAAGGCTGGGAAGTGGTAATTTTCAAAGTCCACAATTCTTTTTACATTTACTCGCAGGAATTTTTCCATAAAGGAGGACTTCTCCTTATCAACTATTAGGTTATCCTGAAATGAAGTTCATGTAGGGAAGGCAAGAGAGATGCTTGATTCTTTCCTTTTATTTAACAATTTTCAAAATAAAGGATAGGTACCCTAGTAAACTCCAATGGTAGGAATGAGATTTTTAAAAGTATTATGGATTCATGGATTTGTTAATAATCACTATCTTTCAATCCAATGAAGTCATTGTTTTTCTGATGCTCAAATTAGCTCACTTTTGGCCAGCGGGAGCCCTGTAAATTTGACTTTTGGTTCATTTTGACAGAGCCCATTAGCGTTTGATAGCTTCCTTGCTTATGGGCAAGATGTTACAGACTCATCTTTTTTAAAAAAATTTAATTAATTAATTATTTTTGGCTGTGTGGGGTCTTCATTGCTGCGCGCGGGCTTTCTCTAGTTGCGGTGAGCGGGGGCTACTCTTCGTTGCGGTGCGCGGGCTTCTCATTGCAGTGGCTTCTCTTGTTGCGGAGCATGGGCTCTAGGCACGTGGGCTTCAGTAGTTGTGGCTCGTGGGCTCTAGAGTGCAGGCTCAGTAGTTGTGGCGCACGGGCTTAGTTGCTCCGTGGTATATGGGATCTTCCTAGACCAGGGATTGAACCCCTGTCCCCTGCACTGGCAGGCGGATTCTTAACCACTGTGCCACCAGGGAAGCCCCAAAGCAGATTCTTGCTTTTTTCCATAAAAAAAGAAATGTTTATAAGCAAATTTCTGTTGGTCAGAGCACAAAGTCAGATTTTTTTGGTAGCTGAATTATTCCCTGACAATAACTCCCTACAGAAAATAGTATTTTATATACTCAAAGTAATTCTAAATCCCAGTGAAACTGAAATTGAATAGATGCAGAAAAAGCTTTTGACAAAGTTCAAAACCCATTTATGATAAAAACTCTCCAAAAGGTGGGCATAGAGGGAACCTACCTCAACACAATAAAGGCCATATACAACAAGCCCACAGCAAACATCATTCTCAGTGGTGAAAAACTGAAAGCATTTCCTCGAAGATCAGGAACAAGACAAGGATGTCCACTCTCGCCACTATTTTTCAACGTACTTTTGGAAGTCCTAGCCATGGCAATCAGAGAAGAAAAAGAAATAAAAGGGATACAAATTGGAAAAGAAGAAGTAAAACTGTCACCGTTTGCAGATGACATGATACTATACATAGAGAATCCTAAAGATGCCACCAGAAAACTACTAGAGGTAATCAATGAATTTGGTAAAGTTGCAGGATACAAAATTAATGCACAGAAATCTCTTGCATTCCTATACA
>NC_041234.1:110527715-110535011 GCF_002837175.3 Physeter macrocephalus
GTTATTTGTAGTGAGGTGGATGGGCCTAGAGACGGTCATACAGAGTGAAGTAAGTCAGAAAGAGAAAAACCAATACCGTATGCTAACGCATGTATGTGGGGCCTAGAAAAATGGTACAGATGAACCGGTTTGCAGGGCAGAAATAGAGACACAGATGTGGAGAACAGGCGTATGGACACCAAGTGGGGAAAGTGATGGGGGTGGTGGTGGTGTGATGAACTGGGAGACTGGGATTGACATATATACAGTAATATGTATAAAACGGATAACTGATAAGAACCTGCTGTATAAAAAAATAGATAAAATTAAATTAAAAAAAAAAAGCCTGAAAGTTCTCTCTGTGTCCCACAAAGTTTTGACATGTGGTTTTTTAATTGCCCTTGAGGTCTAAGAACTGCATAATTTTATTTATGATTTACCTTTTTAACCCAGTAGTTTTACAGTAATATGTTACTTACTTTAGAAACGTATGATAGTATTTTTTCCTCTTTTGTACGTCTCAGACTCGTTTTCGAATTTATTTGGGATATTCTTAGCTGGTCGCCTAATTTTATTTTTCTGGAACCAGCAGATTGCACTTCTTGATTGGACTGAGACCATGAAGAGTTTGGATTAAGGTATAGTGATCTTAGGTTGTTTGGCCGGGTAGCCTGAGCTGAAAAGATTTACTATTTAAGAGGTGAGATCTTGATTAGAGTAAACCTGCCCTTACCATGTGATGTTCCCAAAGAAGAATAATGGTAATATCTTATATGTGTTCTCTACCTCATTGTTGACAAAACACTTTTCATAACCACTTTTTACTTCGGTTTCCCCAGCAGCCTGGTGGGGTAGATAGGAAAGTCATTTAACCTCTGAGTTCATCTGTCAGACAGCATTAAAAATACTTCCAGACCACCGTGGATTGTTGTGAGGGTTAATTAATTAGAACCAATAATCCTTTCTCACTACCGCAGTGGGTTGTGGCGCTCTAGTGAGATAATGGGTATGAAAATACAAAGGCATACCGCCATCTGAGCGATTATTTTGGTAGTAGAAGTAGAAACAATCATTTGTTTCTACTCCCAAGTTCCTCCTTGTTAGAGCACATTTAGGAGAGGATGGAAGAAGATACCATGTGTGAACACCAGATCTATGACATGGACCTGATGTATGTTCACTGACTGGTTAGGTACCAAGGGGCCTAACTGGCACCAGGGCCATCTTCTTGGGTGTGCTACCTGGGCAGTCACATAGGGACCCCGCTCCCAGAAGGACCCCATAATTGTTTTAATGCTTTGCTGTTGTCTTCTTGAGATTCATAACAATGTTATCTTTGATCTGTGTTTTGTAAATGAAGTCTGATATGACAATGTAGCATGTGCATGAACAGTGGAGATATGCTTGGTGGTAGCGTGTGCACATGTGGGTTCAGGTCCACAGGCATGGAAGGTAATGTGGGGGATTGACATATACACACTACTATATAGAAAGCAGATAACTAATAAGGACCTACTGTATAGCACAGGGAACTCTACTCAATACTCTGTAATGACGTATATGGAAAAGAATCTACAAAAGAGTGGATATATGTATAACCGATTCACTTTGCTATACAGCAGAAACTAACACAACATTGTTAATCAACTATACTCCAAAAAAAAATAATTTAAAACAAACAAACAAAAAAACCAAATAGGCCTTTTGTGCAGTCTGGGGCACATGGGGCCCCAAGGCAGTCAGGCTAGGAACTGGGTCCAGATTGGTGCTGTCCATAGCATCAGAAGCAGCAGCCCTGGTAGCAGGAGCTGTAGGTGCAGGAGAGAGCAGGGTCTCCACATTGGGTCTCACAATGGGAAATGGGCTTGCCTGTCTGTCCCTGGAGCCCATCCCTGTAGGATTTACACAAATATGAGCTCTCCAACCTGAGTGCTGTGACAAGAACTGCTCTCACTTAGGCATTAAACTTAGTCAGTAAATTATTACAAAAAAAAGGTGTACATTTGGAATTGTAGTAATGCATATGTAAAGGATTTATTAGAATTCTTCAAAGAGTTTGGACTCTCTGGTTTTTAAAACTGCTGCAACATTGCAAAGCAAATACCCACAGGTTTAGAAAGATAAATTTAGGGATCAGTCTATTCAACAGAAAAGAACACTATTTTCATATGAAGCTTCAGATGAGCCACTTATTAATGAGGAAGACAATTTTTAAATTAATTTTCCTTGTAACTGAATGTAGCGATAGAATGCATAAACAGATGTTTTGAGTTATATACACATCATGAAGCCACTTTCGGTTTATTGTACAACCCTCACAAGTTACAGGAAATGTCAGAGGAAAAATTAATATACTATTGTATAAATGTGCCTTTAAAATTAAATCCAGACTTACACAAAGCTGATTTGTATTATGAGTTAAACCTTTTTAGAACAATAGGTCCATGAGAATCATAAATTCTAGATGTGCTAAAATTTATACATTAATCCCAAAGTTGCTACAGGCCATAAAATACTCGTATCAGCACCAGTAACGGCTGCATCAGCAGGAAGTTCCTTGTCTAAATTTGAAATTATCAAAAATCATTTGCCATCTTGCGTTTGCCAAGAAAGACTGATGGTGCCTTCAATTATGTCGATTGAAAATGAAGTTGCTAAAAGTATAAATTTTGATGACCTAATAAATACATTTGTAGAAAACTGAGCCAGAAAAATCTTGTGATCGATCAAGGTATCACATTATGAAAGTATTAGTAAATATATTGTGCTATATAATATTATGACACCAAAAATATTTTTTGCAATTTGTAAATTTATGCTGTTAATCATTGTGGTAGACAGAATAATGTCCCCCCTTCAACACACACACCAAAGACATCCATGTCCTGATCCCAGAACCTATGAATATGTTACCTCACTTGGTAAAAAAAGACTTTGTAGTTGTGATTAAATTAAGGATCTTGCGATGGGGAGATTATGCTGGATTATCCGGGTGGGCCCAATGTATAATTACAAGGGTCTTTATAAGGGAAAGAGAGAGGAGGAAGAGTCAGAGAAGGAGATGTGACGAGGGAAGCAGAGATGAGGGGTATGAGAGAGAGGGCAGGGAGAGTGAGATTGGAAGATGCTCTGCTGCTGGCTTTGAAAATGGTGGAAGGGGCCACAAATGAAGGAATGCCACTAGTTGCTGAAAAGGCAAGAAATGAATTTTTTTTCCTAGAGCTGACCTCTTGATTACAGGACTCTTTAGCTCCAGAACTGGGAGGTAATACGTTTGGGTTGCTTTGAGTTACTAAGCTTGTGGTCATTTGGTACAGCAGTACTAGGAGACTTCTAATCCTCATCACTAATAGGATGATCACTTTTACCCTTCTTCTGTTTTTATAAAAAATGAAATATTTTAAAGGAAAATATTTTATATCTTAGTACCTTTAATGGCACTTTTTCCTCCTTTATGAACAAGGGTCTTGCATTTTCATTCTTTTCTAGGCTCACAAATGATGTACCTGGCCCTACTTTTGAGACATTCAGCGGGGACTGTGCAGTCTGCTGTCTAAAGTGCAGGAGAGCAGTCTGGCCTCAACATAAAGATTTGGAAACCATCAGCATATTACCCTTAAGAGCAGGTAAGATCACCCAGAAAGAGTAAAAAGAATGGTGATCCTAGAGCTATCCATTCCATGTTACATACATATATACACACAGTTTTCTTTCTGTTTTTAACTTTTGTTCATTTTCTGATATACAAATAGGGATAACGTTTTATATATACTGGTGCTTTTCCTTCTGTGAGGTAAATTTCTAGGAGTGGGATTTCTGGTTCAAGGATATGCATTTCAAAAATGAAATAGTAGTTCCCATTTCCAGTAGCAAATGGATGGGACTACTCCTTGTTACTTTAATTTGCATTTCTTTATATACTAGTGAGCATCTTCTCAAATGTTTACCAGTCACCTGGATTTGTTCTGCTGTGAATTGCTACTTTTTTGTTGTTGTTGTTGTTGGATTTTTTAACATCTTTATTGGAGTGTAATTGCTTTACAATGGTGTGTTAGTTTCTGCTTTATAACAAAGTGAATCAGCTATATGCATACATATATCCCCATATCTCCTCCCTCTTGTGTCTCCCTCCCACCCTCCCTATGCCACCCCTCTAGGTGGTCACAAAGCACCCAGCTGATCTCCCTGTGCTATGAGGCTGCTTCCCACTAGCTAGCTATTTTACATTTGGTAGTGTATATATGTCCATGTCACTCTCTCACTTCGTCCCAGCTTACCCTTCCCCCTCCCCGTGTCCTCAAGTCCATTCTCTATGTCTGCGCCTTTATTCTGTCCTGCCCCTAGGTCCTTCAGAACCATTTTTAAAAAATTAAGATTCCATATATATGTGTTAGTATACGGGATTTGTTTTTCTCTTTCTGACTTACTTCACTCTGTATGACAGACTCCAGGTCCATCCACCTCACTACAAGTAACTCACTTTCGTTTCTTTCTATGGCTGAGTAATATCCACTGTATGTATGTGCCATATCTCCTTTATCCATTCATCTGTCGATGGACTCTTAGGTTGCTTCCATGTCCTGGCTATTGTAAATAGAGCTGCAGTGAACACTGTGGTACATGACTCTTTGAATTATGGTTTCCTCAGCGTAGATGCCCAGTAGTGGGATTGCTGGGTCATATGGTAGTTCTATTTTTAGTTTTTTAAGGAACCTCCATACTGTTCTCCATAGTGGCTGTATCAATTTACATTCCCACCAGCAGTGCAAGAGGGTTCCCTTTTCTCCACACCCTCTCCAGCATTTATTATTTCTAGAGTTTTTGATGATGGCCAATCTGACCGGTGTGAGATGATATCTCATTGTCGTTTTGATTTGCATTTCTCTAATGATTAATGATGTTGAGCATTCTTTCATGTGTTTGTTGGCGATCTGTATATCTTCTTTGGAGAAATGTCTATTTAGTTCTTCTGCCCATTTTTGGATTGGGTTGTTTGTTTTTTTGTTATTGAGCTGCAAGAGTTGCTTATAAATTTTGGATATTAATCCTTTGTCAGTTGCTTCATTTGCAAATATTTTCTCCCATTCTGAGGGTTGTCTTTTGGTCTTGTTTATGGTATCCTTTGCTGTGCAAAAGCTTTTAAGTTTCATTAGGTCCCATTTGTTTATTTTTGTTTTTATTTCCATTTCTCTAGGAGATGGGTCAAAAAGGATCTTGCTGTGATTTATGTCATAGAGTGTTCTGCCTATGTTTTCCTCTAAGAGTTTGATAGTGTCTGGCCTTACATGTCGGTCTTTAACCCATTCTGAGTTTATTTTTGTGTATGGTGTTAGGGAGTGTTCTAATTTCATAGTTTTACGTGTACCTGTCCAGTTTTCCCAGCAGCACTCTTTGAAGAGGCTGTCTTTTCTCCACTGTATATTCTTGCCTCCTTTATCAAAGATAAGGTGACCATATGTGTGTGAGTTTATCTCTGGCTTTCTATCCTGTTCCATTGATCTATATTTCTGTTTTTGTGCCAGTACCATACTGTCGATTACTGTAGCTTTGTAGTATAGTCTGAAGTCAGGGAGCGTGATTCCTCCAGCTCTGTTTTTCTTTCTCAAAATTGTGAAATTTTTTGTTGTAGTTCTGTGAAAAATGCCATTCGTAGTTTGATAGGGATTGCATTGAACGTGTAGGTTGCTTTGGGTACTACAGTCATTTTCACAATACTGATTCTTCCAGTCCAAGAACATGGTATATCTCTCCTTCTGTTTGTATCATCTTTAATTTCTTTCATCAGTGTCATACAGTTTTCTGCATTCAGGGCTTTTTTCTCCTTAGGTAGGTTTATTCCTAGGTATTTTATTCTTTTTGTTGCCATGGTAAATGGGAGTGTTTCCTTAATTTCTCTTTCAGATTTTTCATCATTAGTGTATAAGAATGCAAGAGATTGCTTTGCATTGATTGTGTATCCTGCGACTTTACCAAATTCATTGATTAGCTCTAGTAGTTTTCTGGGAGCATCCTTAAGATTCTCTATGTATAGTATCATGTCATCTGCAAACAGTGAAAGCATTACTTCTTCTTTTCTGATTTGCATTCCTTTTATTTCTTTTTCGTCTCTGATTGCTGTGGCTAAAACTTGCAAAACTGTGTTGAATAATAGTGGTGAGAGTGGGCAACCTTTTCTTCTTCCTGATCTTCGTGGAAATGGTTTCAGTTTTTCACCATTGAGAATGATGTTGGCTGTGGGTTTGTCATCTCTTGAGGTAGGTTCCCTCTATGCCCACTTTCTGGAGAGTTTTTATCATAAATGGGTGCTGAATTTTGTCGAATGCTTTTTCTGCATCTATTGAGATGATCATATGGTTTTTCTCCTTCAGTTTGTTAATATGGTGTATCACATTGATTACTTTGCATGTATTGAAGAATCCTTGCATTCCTGGGATAAACCCCACTTGATCATGGTGTATGATCCTTTTAATGTGCTGTTGGATTGTGTTTGCTAGTATTTTGTTGAGGATTTTTGCATCTGTGTTCAGCAGTGCTATTGGCCTGTAGTTTTCTTTTTTCGTGACATCCTTGTCGGGTTTTGGTATCTGGGTGATGGTGGCCTCATGAATGAGTTTGGGAGTGTTCCTCCCTCTGCTTTATTTTGGAAGAGTTTGAGAAGGATAGGTGTTAGCTCTTCTCTAAATGTTTGATAGAATTCGCCTGTGAAACCATCTAGTCCTAGGCTTTTGTTTGTTGGAAGATTTTTAATCACAGTTTCAATTTCAGTGCTTGTGACTGGTCTGTTTATATTTTCTATTTCTTCCTGGTTCAGTCTCGGAAGGTTGTGCTTTTCTAAGAATTTGTGCATTTCTTCCAGGTTGTCCATTGTATTGAAATAGAGTTGCTGTAGTCATCTCTCATGATCCTTTGTATTTCTGCAGTGTCAGTTGTTACTTCTCCTTTTTCATTTCTAATTCTATTGATTTGAGTCTTCTCCCTCTTTTTCTTGATGAGTCTGGCTAATGGCTTATCAATTTTGTTTATCTTCTCAAAGAACCAGCTTTTAGTTTTATTGATTCTTTCCTATCATTTCCTTAATTTCTTTTTCATTTATTTCTGATCTGATCTTTATGATTTCTTTCCTTCTGCTAACTTTGGCGTTTTGTTTGTTCTTCTTTCTCGAATTGCTTTAGGTGTAAGGTTAGGTTGTTTATTTGAGATATTTCTTGTTTCTTGAGGTAGGATTTTATTGCTATAAACTTCCCTCTTAGAACTGCTTTTGCTGCATCCCATAGGTTTTGGGTCGTCGTGTTTTCATTGTCATTTGTTTCTAGGTCT
>NC_041234.1:110535481-110535969 GCF_002837175.3 Physeter macrocephalus
GGCACGTGGGATCCTCCCAGACCGGGGCGCGAACCCGGTTCCCCTGCATCGGCAGGCGGACGCGCAACCACTGCGCCACCAGGGAAGCCCGGGGGCCACTCTTCATCGCGGTGCGTGGGCCTCTCACTATTGCGGCCTCTCTTGTTGCAGAGCACAGGCTTCAGATGCGCAGGCTCAGTAATTGTGGCTCACGGGCCCAGTTGCTCCACGGCATGTGGGATCTTCCCGGACCAGGGCTCGAACCCGTGTCCCCTACATGGCAGGCGGATTCTCAACCACTGCGCCACCAGGGAAGCCCCATGTGTTTGTATTTTTTACAGTTTTTTTCCCCTAATTGATATCTAGTCTCATAGTGTTGTGTTCGGAACAGATACTTGATACGATTTCAAGTTTCTTAAATTTACCAAGGCTTGATTTGTGACCCAAGATATGATCTATCCTGGAGAATGTTCCATGAGCACTTGAGAAGAAAGTGTATTCTGTTGTTT
>NC_041234.1:110536338-110573371 GCF_002837175.3 Physeter macrocephalus
TTTACATTTAAGGTAATTATTGATATGTATGTTCCTATCACCATTTTCTTAATTGTTTTGTGTTTGTTTTTGTAGGTCTTTTCCTTCTCTTGTGTTTCCTTACTAGAGAAGTTCCTTTAGCTTTTGTTGTAAAGCTAGTTTGGTGGTGCTGAATTCTCTTAGCTTTTGCTTGTCTGTAAAGGTTTTAATTTCTCCATCAAATCTGAATGAGATCCTTGCTGGGTAGGATAATCTTGTTTGTAGGTTTTTCCCTTTCAGCACTTTATAAATATGTCCTGCCACTCCCTTCTGGCTTGCAGAGTTCCTGCTGAAAGATCAGCTGTTAACCTTATGGGGATTTCCTTGTATGTTAATTGTTGCTTTTCCCTTGCTGCTTTTAATATTTTTTCTTTGTATTTAATTTTTGATAGTTTGATTAATATGTGTCTTGGCATGTTTCTCCTTGGATTTATCATGTACGGGACTTTCTGTACTTCCTGGACGTGATTGACTATTTCCTTTGCCATGTTAGGGAAGTTTTCAACTATAATCTCTTCAAATATTTTCTCAGTCCCTTTTTTTTTCTCTTCTTCTTCTGGGACCCCTATAATTCGAATGTTGGTATATTTAATGTTGTCCCAGAGGTCTCTGAGACTGTCCTCAATTCTTTTCATTCTTTTTTCTTTATTCTTCTCTGTGGTAGTTATTTCCAGTATTTTGTCTTCCAGGGCACTTATCCGTTCTTCTGCCTCAGTTATTCTGCTCTTGATTCCTTCTCGAGAATTCTTAATTTCATTTATTGGGTTGTTCATCACTGTTTGTTTGCTCTTTAGTTCTTCCAGTTCCTTGTTAAACGTTTCTTGTATTTTCTCCATTCTGTTTCCAAAATTTTGGATCATCTTTACTATCATTACTCTGAATTCTTTTTCAGGAAGACTGCCTATCTCCTCTTCATTTGTTTGGTCTGGTGGGTTCTTGCCTTGCTCCTTCATCTGCTGTGTGTTTTTCTGTCTTCTCATTTTGCTTAACTTACTGTGTTTGGGGTCTCCGTTTCGCAGGCTGCATGTTCGTAGTTCCTGTCGTTTTTGGTGTCTGCCCCCAGTGGCTAACGTTGGTTCAGTGGCTTGTGTAGGCTTCCTGCTGGAGGGGACTGGTGCCTGTGTTCTGGTGGATGAGGCTGGGTCTTGTCTTTCTGGTGGGCAGGACGGAGTTCAGTGGTGTGTTTTGGGGTGTCTGTGGGCTTATTATGATTTTAGGTAGCCTCTCTGCTAATGGGTGGGGTTGTGTTCCTGTCTTCCTAGCTGTGTGGCATGGGGCGTCCAGCACTGGAGTTTGCTGTCCGTTGGGTGGAGCTGGGTCTTAGCGTTGAGATGGAGAGCTCTGGGAGAGCTTTCGCCGATTCATCTTATGTGGAGCCAGGAGGTCTTTGGTGCTCCAATGTCCTGAACTCGGCTCTCCCACCTCCGAGGCTCAGGCCTGACACTCGGCCAGAGTACCACGATATTGTCAGCCACATGGCTCTCCCCGGACAGATTCCTGGAGTCTTCCTATCTGAAGTGTTCAGAAGTGCTGCTAAAGGAGGTAGCTGTGGCAGGATGCTGGGGCAGCTCGGAAAACAGAAGTGGAAAAGCTGCTTGTTTTCATATATGCTTTCTCTCTCTCTCTATCCCTGTCTCTCATTTTATTATTTTTGAAAAAATATGTACACACTGGCCAATACTTCATATTGTTAGTTTTTTTAATTTTAGCCATTCTAGTGGGTGTGACGTGGTATCTGATTATAGTTTTAGTTTGCTTTTCCCTGATGACTAATGACCTTGAGCATCTTTTCATGTGCTTTTTTGCCATTCTTATATCTTCTCTTGTTAATGCCTTTTGGCGTTCTTTGGCCATTTGCAAAATTATAGATTTGAAGCCTTTTACTCTCATAAGTGTTTAAAATATATGTGTATGGAGGTGTATGTGTATATTTAGCATATCAGTTGTCTCATAAATTTGTTTAAGATATATTTTGTCATTTAAATCTCACTATTTCTTCACTGTGGTAATATACACGTAAAATAATAAAATAATATACAAATATATAATATAAAAATATAAAATACTATAAAAGCACACGGTTCAGTGGCATTAAGTACATTACATTGTTGTGCAGCCGTGATTGCTACCCATTTCCAGAGCTTTTTTATCATCACAAACTGAAACTCTGTACCCATTAAAAATAATTAAATTTTAAAAATAGTCAAATATGTCAGGCTTTTGTTTTCTAGTGTCTGTTCTTCTGATCTTGATTAAAAAGTTTTCCTGCCTGCCTGGATTGTATGTGTGATTTCTTAGGTATTTTTGGAACCATCTTGGTTGTTTCATTTTTAAGTCTAAATATTTAATACACTTATAATTTTTTTTAATATATGGTGTGAAGGAGGGAACAGACTCCATTTTCTTCCAAGTGGAGTGCCAAATATATGTAGCCAGTGCATACATTAAGTAAAGACTCTTTTCCCCATTGAATTACAATCTCATCTTTGTCATAAACTATCATAAATACTGGGATCTGTTTCTGGCACTTTGTACCACTGATCCAGTTGTCTATTTCTATGTCAACATCCTATTGTTTAGTTACAGTTTAATGTTTGAAAAATCAAATTGCACCTCACCATTCTCCTTCATGATTTTCCTGGATATTCTCAGACATGTATGTTTCCACGTGGATTTTAATATTATTTTATTTAATTAAAGAAAAACAAAGCTATTGGGGTTCTAATAGGTATTACATTCATTTATATATTATTTTTGAGAGAACTGACATTTTTATAATACTGTCTACCTATCCAAGAAAATAGTATATTCTTCTTTATTTTCAGATTGAATTTTGTGCCTTTAATAAAATTATTAATGTTTTCTTTTTTAAAAATTTTTTATTGGAGTATGGTTAATTTACAATGTTATGTTAGTTTCAGATGAACAGCAAAGTGAATCAGTTATACACACACATATATATATATATATATATATCTCCACTCTTTTTTAAATATATATTCTGTTCCCATACAGGTTATTAAACAGTATTGGGTAGAGTTCCCTGTGCTATACAGCAGGTTCTTATTAGCTATCTGTTTTATATATCCTAGTGTGTATATGTCAGTCCCAATCTCCCTAATGTTTTCTTTATCTAGTTTCTGTACTTCTCGTATTGAGTTTATTCCTAACATTAATATGCATGCTATTGTTTGTGAAATATTGTCTCTCATTTCCACTTGATTTCCTTTGCTCAATTTAATGTCTGTGAGATTCATCCATGTTGTACGTAAAAGTAGTTTGTTCTTTTGAATACTGAATAGTATTCTTGTGTATTTAATATACTACAAGTTATTTATCCATTCACCTATTGATGGACATTTGGCTAATATGAATAAAGCTGCTGTGAACGACCTTTTGCAAGGTTTTTAAAAAATGGATATATGTTTACATTTCTCTCTGGTAACTTCCTAGCTGTGGAAGTTCCTCTATGTGTATGTTTAACTTTATAAGAAACTGCCCAACTTTTAAAAAGTGGTTTGAAATGGTTTAAAACCATTTTAAACTCCCACCAGCAATGTAGAATAATTCCATTTGCTCCACATCTAGGTCAACATTTCATCCTGCCAGTCTTTTTAATTTTAGCCATCCTAGTGGGTGTGAAGTGGTATCTAATTGTAGTTTTAAATTGCATTTCCCCGATGACTAATGCCGTTGAACACTTTTTCATGTACTTGCCATTTGTATGTCTTCCCTGGGAAGTGTCTGTTCAAAATCTTTTGCCAATTATTTTAAGTTGAGTTGTTTGTTTTTCTATTATTGATTTATTTGTTGGAGTTCTTTTGTCAGTCCCTTGTCAGTTGTATGTATTGAGAATATTTTCACCCACCCTGGGAGAGTTTATTTTCTTAACCATGTATTTTGAAGAATAAATGTTTATAATTTTAAATGACTTTCCATTTATCATTTTTTTCTTTCATGCTTTCTTTACTGCCTTTTGTACTCTTGTTAAGGAATCTTTATCTACTTCAAAGTCATGAAGATATATACCCATTTTTTATTAGAAGTATTATAGATTTAGCTTTTATATTTAGACTCAAATTAATTTTTAAAATTGGGATAAAACTTGAATACCATGAATTCACCATTTTAAAGTGTACAATTCAGTAAATTTTAGTATATTCACAAGGTTGTCAACCATCACCACTATCTAATTCGAAAACATTTTCATCACTTCCCGAAGAAACCCTATACCTCTTAGTAGTCATTTCCTGTTTTTCCCTCCCCCCCACCGCTGGAAACCATTAATCTACTTCTGGTCTCCATGGATTTGCCTATTCTAGGCATTTCATATAAAAGGAATCCTATAATAGCTGACCTTTTGGGTCTGGCTTCTTGTATTTAGCACAGTGTGTTCAGAGTTCACCTATGTTATAGCGTGTATGGGTACTTGATTCCTATTTATGGCAGAATAACCTTGCACTGTATGGGCATAACACATTTTGTTTATCCATCAGTTAATGGACACTTAGGTTGTTTCCACTTTTTAGCTTTTATGAATAATGCTGCTGTGATCATTTTTGTACAGATTTCTGTGTACAGATATGTTTTCCATTCTCTTGGATATATACTTAAGTGTGAAATGTCTGGATCATAGAACTTTATGTTTAATCTCTCTTCTTTGTGTTGTCATGGTGCCTTTATCAAATATCAAAAAATTATATATGTGTGGGTTTATTTCTGGGCTCTGTATTTTGTTTTAGTTTTTAAATTTCTTTATCCTATGCCAGTAGCACACTGTTTTGATTATTGTAGATTTAAAGTAAATATTGAAATCAGGTAGTGTGTGTTCTCCCACTTTGTTCTTTATTTCAAGATTGTTTTGGCTGTTCTATATGCTTTGCAATTTCCTGTAAATTTTAGGATCAGCTTGTCAGTTTCTTTCAAAGGTCTGCTTGGATTTTGATTGGGCGTATGTTAATTAAATTTGGGGAAAATAGACATCTTAACAATATTGCATAATCCAATTTTTGAATTTGGTATATACCACCATTTTTTTTAAAAACTAGCTTCATTCACTTTATTTTTCTTATAGAAAACTATGTGGTGGCTACAGCTGGAGCCTGGGTGCTCTGCACGGAAACTCTGGTGTGGGTCTTTACAAGATGGTCAGTGAATTCCTGGTATGGAGACTTGGTGAACACTGTCTCTTTCCAGAGATCAGGAGTGAGATAACTGTAGGTCTTGGAAATGGCTTCAAAAGTGGCCTTGGCGAAGTTGCCCAGCGTGGCAGTGCAGCCCCTGGCAGAGGTGTAGCAGTCGTCAATTCCAGCCATCATCAGTAGCTTCTTGGGCACAGGGGCTGAGACGATGCCAGTGCCCCTGGGGGCAGGGCTGAGGCGCACCAGCACAGAGCCACAGCGGCCAGTCACCTTGCAAGGGACGGTATGGGGCTTGCCGATCTTGTTCCCCCAGTAGCTTGGTCGCACGGGGACGATGGAGAGCTTGGCCCCACGGATGGCAGTGGCTACCTCCTTAGAGCACTTCACACCCAAACCAACGTGTCCGTTGTAATCCCCAATGGCGACAAACGCCTTGAATCTGGTCCGCTGGCCAGCACGGGTCTGCTTTTGCACAGGCATGATCTTCAAAACCTCGTCCTTGAGAGGTGCCCCCAAGAAAAAGTCAATGATCTCAGATTCCTTGATGGGCAAAGAAGAGAGATAGATCTCCTCCAGGGACTTGATCTTCATGTCCTTGACCAAGCGGCCCAGCTTGGTGACGGGGAGCCACTCCTTGTCCTCGGCCTTGCCTTTGCGAGCTCCGCGGCCTCGGCCCCGGCCCCGGCCCCGGACGCCGCTGCCGAAGCCTCCGCAGAAGCCACCACGGCCTCCCATGCCAGGGCCCCCGGGGCCTCCGGGCCCTCCCACAGCACCGGCGTCATCCGCCATTTGGTGTTTTTACGGAAAAAAAGAAGCTATACCACCATTTATTTAGGTCTTTTAATACTTCTCTTAGCAATATTATTTCTTCCTTAAATGTCTGATAGAATTGACCAGTGAAACCATGAAACTCACTGGTCCTGAGCCTGGAGTTTTCTCTGTGGGGAGTTTCCTTTTTTTAAAATCAGCTTTGTTGAAGTATAATTTATAATAAAACTCCGTTATTTTAACTGAATAGTTTAATGAGTTTGGCAAATAATGTCCTCTGCAAATAGAGTTCTACTTCTTCCTTTCTGATCTCTGTACCCTGGCCAGAACCTCCAGTACAGTGTTGAATAGACGAGGTGAGAGCAGTTATCTTTGCCATTTCCTTGATCTGAAGGGGAAAGCATTCAGAATTTCATTGTTAGTGTGATGTTTAGTGTGGAATTTTTGTAGGAGCCCTTTATCCGTTTAAAGAAGTTTTCTTCTGGTCCTAGTTTTAAGAGTATTTTTTTCCTTTCATCATGAATGAGATTTGATTTTATCAAACACTTTTCTGGTATCTATTGGGTTGATCATGTAGTTCTTCTTTTTTATTCTTTTAATAAGTATATTACATTGAATGAATTTCAAATGTTAAATCTCCCTTGAGTTCCTGGGACAAACCCCATTAGATCATAACATATTAAAAATTTTGTATATTACTGGATTGATTGGCTAATATTTTACACATCCGTGAGAGAGATTGCTATGTAATTTTCTTTTAATGTCTTTCGTTTTGGCATCAGAGCAATGATGGGCTCACAAGATGCGGTAGGAATGTTCTCATCTTTTTTATTCGGGCTGAAATTATAAGGAACTGAAAATCCTAATTTGGAGCGAGGACGTGGAGCCCTTGAAGTCTCATATATTGCTGGTATAAGTTTAAATTTTTTCAATCATTTTGCAAAACTGTTTGCCAGTATCTACCAGAACTTAACACACATCTACTCTATAACCCAGCACTTTTAACTCTTAGCTATACACTCAAGAGAAATGAGTGTATATGTCCACCAAAAGATATGTTCAGGAATGTTCATAGAAGCTTTATTTTTAATAGCAAAAACTGAAAGCAACCTGCATATTCATCAACAGAAGAATGGAGAAATAAATTATGGTATACTCATACAATGGAATTTTACAGAGGAATAAAAGCAAACTACAGATACATTATTATGGATACATCAGAAACATAATGTAGAATCAAGGAAGCCAGACCAAAAGAGTACATTACTGTATGATTCCATTAATAGAAAGTTCAAGTACTGATAAAACTAATGTATAGGTTTAAAAATCACATTAATCAGCAGCTCTGGGTAGAGGTGGATGTTGACTCTGAAAGGGCCATGAAGGATTCTTTTGGGTGATGGTAACATTCTATATCTTACCCTGGGTGTTAGTTACACAGGTATTACATATGTAAAAATTCATAAAGCTGTACCTTTAGGTGCTTTACTGTATGTGATTTATATTTACAACACAATAAAACATTAATCCTGCCTGGAACTCAGTGAGCCTTTTCAGCTTGCAAACTTTATTTTTCTTTACTAAGGAAAGTTTTTTTTCGATTATTTGTTTAATTATTGCCCCTCCTGCATGTTCTGTTTCTTCCTCCTAAGATTCCTTTGTTTCACAGACTAGATATTCTGGATTCATTTGTTTTCTAAGTCCCTTTTATGTATTTTTGCATTTTTCTATTTTTGGAAGATTTTTTATACTCGATCTTCCAGGCCTCTAATTTTTTTTTTGTCATGACGATTGATCAGTTTCTCCATCAATTTGTCTAAATTTATCTTCCTCAATTTTACTGAATTTTAAAATTTACACATTTTTAGTCCCCAAAATCTTTTTAATATTTATAATTGGATTTTCTTTTTTTTTCTTTTTTCTTTTTTTTTTTTTTGTGGTATGAGGGCCTCCCTCTGTTGCGGCCTCTCCCGTTGCGGAGCACAGGCTCCGGACGCGCAGGCTCAGCGGCCACGGCTCACGGGCCCAGCCGCTCCGCGGCACGTGGGATCCTCCCGGACCGGGGCGCGAACCCGGTTCCCCTGCATCGGCAGGCGGACGCGCAACCACTGCGCCACCAGGGAAGCCCTATAATTGGATTTTCTTAACTGCACATGTTTTATTTTGTTCAAGTAATGATTTTTTTTTCTCTCCTCCAGAGCAGGTCTGTTTTACTGGGGCACTGCCTGTAGGCATTATTTTATTCTTTCACTTTCTTGCTGTTGGATTCCCTTAAGTCGTAAGGTGACGATATAATTTATCATCCAGACTTTAGTGCAAGGGGGGACTATTAATAATTATTCCAGTATCGACAAGGACTGTGTCATGGTAACTGGAATATATAATCACCATATCTTTAGGTGCCAACTTATGGCTCGTATCTGTGAATTAGATGCTGGAGAATGATGAGCAGCAACAATCCTGATAGTGAGGAGAAACTCAGAAATCTTTGTCCCTGGGGATAATCAGTGTACTGGATGGCAAGTTGCCAAGCTCCAGTCTTCCAGGTTGTAAGGACCAGAATAGAATCTCAAGAGGTACTGTAATAAAGAATGTCAGTGTTGACAAAAAATCCAATTAGATAAAGGCTGGAAAATATTTATTGAATTCATAGTTAAAAGATATTGGTCTCCTTATAGAGAGCAGTTTCAGTAGTATAGTAGGGGGCAAAGCCATATTGTAGTGGGTTTTAGAATAAAAGAGATGTTAAAAACTTTGATGGCAAGGGTAGACTAGCTATTTTTCTTTTGAAGGAGGAAGGAAGGGATGGTATTAAGGGCACATGTGAGGGTTTGGTCTTGAATGGGAGGAAGGACACTCTACTCCCTGAAAATGGAGATAGAGAGGTAAGGACCTATGTGGCTATAGATGGGGTCTATCAGGCCTCTCATGAGTTAAAGTAGGCTTACACTTGTAATATATATATAATATATATATATATAATATATATATTCTGTAATAACCTAAATGGGAAAAGAATTTGAAAAAGAATAGATACTTGTACATGTATAACTTAATCACTTTGCTGTATACCTGAAACTAACATTGTTAATCAACTACACTCCAATATAAAATAAAAAATTTAAATAAATTTAAAAATAAATAAATAAATTGGAAAAAATATATAGAATTAATTTATTAACTTTAAAATTCATAGAGCATTAGAGGATAGACACTGAAAAGTTCTGTAGCCACCCCATTCTCATCCCCATAGGCAATGATGCTATTTACTTTCGTAAGAGATCTATGGAAAAATAAACAAAAAGTAAATAGCATCATTGCCTATAGGGCAGGGTGGCTATAGAACTTTTCAGTTTTTTTTTTTTTTTAAGAAGATGTTGGAGGTAGGAGTTTATTAATTAATTAATTTATATTTGCTGTGTTGGGTCTTTGTTTCTGTGCGAGGGCTTTCTCCAGCTGTGGCAAGCAGGGGCCACTCTTCATCGTGGTTCGCGGGCCTCTCACTATCGCGGCCTCTCTTGTTGCGGAGCACAGGCTCCAGACGCGCAGGCTCAGCAGTTGTGGCTCACGGGCCCAGTTGCTTCGCGGCATGTGGGATCCTCCCAGACCAGGGCTCGAACCCGTGTCCCCTGCATTAGCAGGCAGATTCTCAACCACTGCGCCACCAGGGAAGCCCAACTTTTCAGTTTTTAATGATCCCCATAATAGTCTCTTATATGGATGTGCCAAATTTATTACATTATTCACTTATCATTGGACATTTATACTGATAAGGAATTTTCATTGTTATAATGTTTTACAAAAATATCCTTTAACAGAAACCTTTTTTTACAGCTCTGATTATTTTCATAGACTATATTCCTATGAGTGTATTTACTGGGTTGTAAGCTTTTAGTATTTTAGGTTTTTGGTATATACTGACAAATTGCTTTCCAGAAAGGTTGTAACAGTTTACGTTCCTATCAGCAGTGTATGAGTGTTTCTGTCTCATTGCCTCCCTGCCGACAATGATATTATCATTTTTTCTTTTTCAATTTGATAGGCCGAAATTTGTATCTCAATTTTGTTTTAACATATGTTTGCTAGGTGATTACTATACTTGAATATCTTTTCATATGTGACAGTGCCTTTTAAATTTATCTTAATTTCTGCATGCCTTTTATTTATTTTTCAATTTATTGATTTGTAATAGCTCTTTATATTGAAACGGCATCAATGCATATATTATTTCCCTCTATGTTATTGCTTTTTGACTATATGTTAGTTTATTTACTTGTAAGAGATTTACATTTTCTAATGTTTAATACATCAGTCTTTGCTTTTATGTTGTCTTCTATTGAAAATATTTTAGTGTTTGCCTATCATGCGGTCAGTTAAATATTAAATAGATATTTTCCTTTTTTTATGGTTTCATCGTGTTTTTGTTTTCTCTATAATTAATCTAAAATTCTTTTTTGCATAAAGTGTTATGTTAAATTCTATCTAATTTTTTTCCAAGGTAACCATAATTGTTCTTTGGCTAGTCAATGACCAAGCCAACTATAGGCTCAAGGTCACAGTAAAAACTACATTTAAAGAATGTAATTAGTGCAAGAAAAAACTCAGTATGTGGTAGTAAGGTGAATTTTTGGAGTCCTGATATCTCCAGGCTGAAAAATTTAAACAGCAGTGGACATGAGGCTTTCCTCATTTAACCTGGTGAATTAATCACTTCTTGCAGGATGAGTTCACTGGCCATTTCTGTAAAGTGACTAGGAAGGAAACAGAGAGCTAGAGTTGCAGCAGTAGGTGCAGGTTGTGCCCTGCACAAGGATGCTCAGAAGAGGGAGCAAGTGGGAGCTGAGATCCAGTCCAGGCTTCACTTGCACTGGTTGGAGTTGTATTTCTTGGAGGAGGGGTATCTTCTTCTATTTCATACAAAGCTACCTTGTAGGCTAGTGGTGCCCTGTGGTGGTGGGGGTGGGTGGGACGGGGGGAGGTTCACCCATTTGTATCCTTGATCTTCTGCATATTCTTTGCGTTGTTTTTGTTTGCTGGTTCAGTAGTACATCAAAGTGAAGCCAAACTTAAATTAGAATAATTATATTTGCCAATTTTGAAGCTTAAACAGCCTTTGTAGTCTTTCTTAGATAATTTTCCAATACAGTTTTTTAACTTATCATTTCTCCCTTAGTTTGTAATGTAAGCTTCAATTACCCCTCTTCTCCCCAGAAATATCTTTATCTTGTTTTCATTTTCTGATAGTACATGATCATTTAGAAGAAAATTTAAAATACAGAGAATTGTATTCTACCTGCCAGAAATAGCCATTGCTAACAATTTGGTATATATAATTCAGATGTTCCCATGTATCTATAAATAGATATTTCTTTTAAGATACATTTATATAGCCCATCTATCCATCTATCTATCTATCTATCTATCTATCTATCTATCTATCTATCCTACCTACCTATGTATCTATCTATTCTGATTGGCATTTATATGTGTTTAGTTTTTTACTATCATAAACTATTTCTTCAATGGTTATCCTTATATTCTTGCAGTTTTCACACACTGGGGCTATTATTTTCTTAGGACAAGTTGTCAGACATGAAATTGCTGGATCAAAGTGTATGCTCTTTTTTTTTTTCTTTTAATATATTACTCTCCAGCATGGTTTTCACCAACTTACACTTCCACCAGTAGTATAAGAGGATATTTTCTTCCTTATTCTCTTGCCACTACTGGACAACATTGTGCTTTTTAATCTTTGTCAATCTGATAGGCAAAAATGGATATTTGGTGTAAACTAGTTGCTCAGTAAATATTTGTTGAATGACAGTATTGTTGTGGTTTTGTTTTTATTAATTATTGGTGAGTTTGACCATCTATTCCAGGCCTTAGCAAACTTTTTCTTTAGAGGACCAGATAGTAAATACTTTAGACTTCAGGCCACATGGTCTCTGTTGCACCTACTCAATTCTGCCTCATTGTGGCAGGAGAGCATCCACAGACAATATGTAAGTGAATGGCTGTGACTGTGTTTCGGTGTGTACAGACACAGGCAGCAGCCAGATTTGGCCCACAGGCGATCGTTTGCTGAGCTCATCTATTCAGCTGTTTGATGGGTATTTAGAATACTTTTGTGAATTGCTAGTTTGTATCCTTTACAACTTTTTTTATTGGGGGTGTTTGTTTTTTTCTTGTTGATTTATAGGAACTCTTTATTCTATGTGGTCACAAAGTCACAGTATTAGCCCTTTATCTTATTTTGCAGATATTTTCCCCAGTTTTTCATTTGTTTACTAACTTTGCTTATACTGTGGTCTCTTCTTCTCTATAGATATTTTTATTTTTTATGGAATTAAATCTGTCGGTCTTTTGCTTTATGGTTTCTGAGTTTCATGTCGTACTTAGAAAGGTCTTCCTTACTCCAAGATTATAGAAGTATTCTCCTATATTTTCTTCCTTGCTTTTATTTTAATTTTAAAAAGTATTTGAACGTATTTTTAGTTTTATTTGGTGACAGGGATGTAATTTTATTTTTAAGTGGATAATCCATCATTCATCCATTGATTTGAAATACCATTCTTATTATAAATTCGCATATATGCATGGGTCTGTTTCTACACTCTGACTTTCTAAATTATGCCCCATGAATTATTTTGTGTTATTTTATATGGCATCTGTTTCATTACATTTTCTAATGTATTATTGCTTGCATAGGAAGTCTATTGAGTTTATATATATATTACTGCATTTTTTGTTGTTTCTAATAGTTTTTCTCTTGAATTTTCCAGGCTGTCATATCATCATCTGCAGATAGTGATAATTTTGCCTCTTCCTTTTCAAAAGAAATACCTCTTATCTTGTTGCAGTGGCTAGAATTTATATGATAATGTCATATAATAGCGGTGATAATGGATATCCTTATTGTGTTCCTCATTTTAATGAGAAGGGCTCTTGTGTTTCATTGCTAGGTATGTTTGATGGTAATTTTTGATAAATATTCTATCATGTTTAGGAAGATTTCTTCTATCCCTAGTTCATTATATTTTTTTCAAATTAGGGATGGATGTTGAATTACCAAATGCTATTTTACCATCTGTTGAGATAATCATATAATTTTTCTCCTTTAACCAGCTTATGTAATAAATTATGTCAGTAGATTTCCTAATATTGGGCCATCCATTTTTTCTTTAGAGGTATCACCTTGATCAAAATGTACTCCTCTTCTAGTTGTGTTCTAATATATTGTTGAATTATATTTGCTAATGTTTTATTTAAGATTTTTATATTGCATTCTTAGAGAGGTTTATTCTGACAGTAATTTTCTTTCTTTGTGCTGTCTTTGTCAGGTTTGATATTGGACATTTGCAAACCTTGTGAAATGAATTGGGAATGTTTTTGTGCTCCCAATGATACAGAAAATTATATAATTAAATATGACATAGATAAAATGTGAAAATGATATAGAAAATATCTGTTCCTTGAGAGAATGATAAAAATTATGTGTAAACCATTGTGGATCTAGTGCCCTTTGGGGGAATAGATCTTTGTCAACCTATCCAGTTTCATATTTAGTGATTATTCATTGTAGGTGTTTTGGTCTTCTTTTGGTAGTAATTATTTTCCTAGAAAATTGTCCATTTTGGGGGGAAAATTATCCATTTTATCTAGGTGTTCAAGTTGGTTGGCGTAAACTTGTACATACTATTCTCTTATTTTAAACTCATCTCTTATGGCTAAATTTTCCTGTTTCTTCTTTCATTTGTATTTATTGAGCACCTGCTATGTGCTGCGTATTGTGCTATGTTGTCTGTCTTTCATGTCATTCAGTGGCAAACAAGACACCTGAGATGTTTTCCCCCATGGAGTCTACGTCTCAATGTTGTATATTTGTGGTTTCTTTCTTGGATAAGCTTGCTAAGTGTCTGTTTCATAGAAAAATTTTATTTATCAAGTTTACTGTTTTTATTCCTAATTCATTAATTTCTTATTTTATTTCAGTGTTGTTTTATGGAAATTTTTAAGTATATACAAACAGAGAGAGAACAGTATAATGGACTCTCATGTAGTCATCAGCTATCTTCAACAGTTATCAACTCGAGACCAATCTTGTTTCATTTATATGCCTAAATCACTGCGTTTTTTAAAGCAAACCTCAAACATCTTATCATTTCATCCACAAATACTTCAATAATAATTATCTAATAGATAAGTTCTCCTTTTGAAAATATAACGATACGGTTATTACTCCTAAAAATTAACAATAACTTCTTAATATTATCTGATAGTAAATCAGCCTTCAAATTTCCACAGTTGTCTCATAAATAAATGTCTTTTAACAGATGAAGCAGGACAAGGTCTACAAACTGCATTTGGTTGACGCATTTCTTTCCCTTTCCTACTTTTTATTATGAAAAATGTAAACATAATAGAAAAGTGGAAAGAATAGTACAATAAAAACTTGTATATCCTCCACCAGATTCAAATGTTAATATTTTGCCATGTTTGCTTTATCTTGCTCTCTCTCTATGCACATATATATTTATTCCTGTGCCATTTTAAAGGAAGTTGTAGACATCCTAATACTTCAGCATATTCCAGTAATAAAAATAATCTCCTAATACCCACAATGCCATTATAATTACTAACACTAATTCATTAATATCATTTAATATCCAGTTCATATTCAAATGTCCCCCACTTATCTCACCATTAGAAAAAAATTAACTGGGTCATGTTAAAAGACACAGAAGCCAACTTGAAAGGGTTCCTACTGGCTAAATCAGGGACAATTTGATCATCAAAATAATGAATAAATTAAAAGTATCATGAAGAATGGGATATTTACATAATTTCAAAGAACCTTCCCCACTAAATACTAATTAATTACAAGGGGGAAAAATAACTTTAGAAGGGAGAAGCTTGGCTGATACTACACCCAAAATTTAAAAAAAAATTTTAGGTGTTTTTTTTCCCCTGAATCAATATCCAGTTAAGTTCACACATTGCAAATAAAATGTCCCTTTAGTCTTTTAAAATCTATACTAGTTCTCTTACCCCTCTTTTTTTTTTTTTTGGCAGTTTATTTGCTGAAAAAACATTTGTCCTGTAGCATTTCCCTCATTCTAAATTTGTTAGCCTTCATAGAAAACAAACTTATGGTTATCAAAGGGGAAAGGGGGGGAGGGATGCATTAGAAATATAGGATTAACAGATACAAACTACTATACATAAATTAAATAAGCAACAATAATTTACTGGATAGCAGAGAGAATTATATTCAGTATCTTATAATAACCTGTAATGGAAAATAATCTGAAAAAGAATATATCTATAACTGAATAACTTTGCTGTATACCTGAAACTAACGCAATGTTGTAAATCAACTATACTTCAATTAGAAACATTTAAAAAATACATTTGTCAGCCTTGACTATTAACACAAGCACTTTTGGCTTTAATTTAACTGTATTTCTTGCACAATGTAGTCCTAAAAAATCAATTAAATTTAATATGGCATTGTTTTTATTTATAGTGGTAAAAATGTAAACCTGTCCTAAAGTGGATGGAATGACACCTGTTTTTTTAAATTTAGTTTTTAAAAATTTTATTATTTAAAAAATTGGGGTATAATTGACATAGAACATTATATTAGTTTCAGGGTACAACATAGTGATTCAATACTTGTATATATCTCAAAATGATCACCACGATAAGTCTAATTAACAGCCGTCACCTTGGAATAACACTGATTTAATGTGCTTGTTTTAAAAATCATATGGTTATTAATCACTTATAGATCTGTTGCTTTCTAAGGAACTAGTCTCTAAATTCAACCGGTTTGATTTTCAAGTCAGTTTATGTTTAGATATGCTCAAATCCCTAATATTTGGACCAAGGGAATACTGCATTTACCAACAATAAATTAAGAAATGAATTCTGCAGGGAAGTGAACCATTGTTCTTCTGTACGTCAGTGTTTAGGTGCAGCAATCATATATTAGGTCATTCTTGGCAAATTAATAAGTCTTACAGGTCAGGTTAACCTGGGGCATCATGTTAATATTTATAACAGTACACTAATTTCTTCTCTGCCCTTTTAACGTGGACCAGGGAGACTTGATAAACAATAGGTGAGGAACAAGTAAAAACACATTTGAATGATGAGTATTAAAATATATCTTGTCTTTTTGCTTAAGATCTTTTGAATGACTGCCAGTTCTTTCAAGTTTTAAATCTGAACTATTTCTCGAATCTAATTCCAGTTTAGATTCCTTTTAAGGTGCAAGTCACTACTCTGATTGCATCGTCCCAAGTTTCCGTTTCTTTTAAGGTGCGCGTCACACAGCTTGTCACAAGCTTCTCCAAGATTATTGTGATTGAAAGTCAACTTTGAAAACCTATAGAGAACTCTTCTTGTATCACAGGTCTTGATCTCCTTAGAACAAACAAATTCAGGAATGGAGCTAATACAATTTTCAGCTCCCTGTGGAAAAAAAGAGAAAATGTAAAATTACACTGAAATTAGGTATGGAAATGAATACTTATTTAGAATGAGACTTCCTCTTTCCGAGTTCTTTTTAGGCAATTTACCAGATAGATTACATACCAATGCTTTCTGATTGCTCCTTTTTCCTCCCCAGAGCAACTCCCAAAACTCACAGGAGCCCGAAAGCTCTAGCTGCCTGTGGAGCTTGCCAGTAAATCTTCCTCTGTCCAAATTGCTTAGCTTCCAAGCACAGTGTCCTTGCAGTATGACTAATTTGACCTTTACCTTTGTCGTTTAGATGAGAGGTGTTATGGGGACCTTTGTTTTTACAATGGTCAGGGCTGGTTCATGGGTGTAGGAGAGAGCAGTCCCTCAAGAGGGCCCTGTGCTTGGGTTAAGTGTTCTGTGGGCACCATCTTGAAATTCTTAATTCTATCTTCGGATATGTGTTTTGCAAGCGAAGTCCAAAGAGGACAGTGGAGCTTGTGCCAGGGCTTTGGGGCTTCCGCAGGTGCCCCTTCCTGTTTCCCACCACCTCCCAGCCATAGGTTCTTGCTCTGCTCCCTGCCTCCTGGTCCCTCCAAGCTTCCTCCTCGCCACTGCCCGGTGACCACTGCTGCCCTCCGGCTGGGGCAGCCATCAAATTGTGGCAGGTGGGGGCCCGGGCGTTGGTGTAGGGAGGCTCAGAGTCTGTGCATGCGCCCCAGGGCGTCTGGGGGCAGGGGCAGGGCAGAAAGGGTTCTGCCCTGGGCTAGCAGAGCTGTTGTACCTTCAGCAGGCTGCCTGGGGGGGTCCTCTTACCCACCCTGAGCCAGGTACCTATTGTGTCTGGCACAGAGGTTGCAACCCATAGAGGTTGTCCATCTGTTTCAGGTTGGCGCTGCCGGCATGTGGGAAGGGGAGATCGACTACTGCTTTTTCATTTTGCGCGTGCCCTGCAAATCGTAGAGCCAGCCCTGACAGCAGTGACTTAATGCTTCTCTGCCCTGACGTATATGACCATTTGACCCCAAGGATCAAAACGTCTGGATGCTTTCTGCATATGTGCATATGGCACACCAGACCATAATGGGAGGTGTTCAGGGACAAGAAGGCAAAATCAATTAAATGCTGCTTGAAAACAGTTAGTGGAATTCAGATGCTTACTTGAGTTTGACTAGTTTTAAAAAAATGTTTTGGGTGTGTTCACAAGCCATGATGAGATATTAAGGGGTTGGAATATAGGTGAAAATTAGGGGGTGGAATATAGGTAAAGATTTTTAAGACCTGGAAAATTTTAAATTCTAGGGAAAATGAACTACTTCCTCGCAAAGTAAATTATGATACATTCACATAAAAATGAGGTAGATATATACATGTGAATATGGATTGTGTCTAAAATAGATATTAAGAGAGAAAAAAGTTGTACAACAGTGTGTAGTGTATGATCCCATTTGCGCTATGGAACGATAAATACCACGTTTCATCGCTAGTAAAATTTTTCTCATTTTAACATCTCTGAAATCTTCTTTAGTATCTTTGAAATGATGATTTCTATCATCAGGTGACAGTTGTGCTATAATTTGTGTTCCCTGAATATGTTCAACAAAACTTGCAGAATCCATACCAGCCACATGGGAGAAAATCCTGGAGATACCAGTGGATCACTTTAGCACAGAAAAAAATATCTTCAGGGAAAACAGAGTCATCAATGATGGAGTCACAATGTGATTCTGCAAAGTTGGATTCTGAATAAGTACAATCTAAAAAATACCACAAGTAATTTATTTCATTTCCCTTTCCCTTTTTATGCATGCACAAGAGAGAAACATCTGCATCTACATCTAAATAAGCCTACAAATCTCTTACAACAAATATAGAATAAAGACTCTGATAACAAAACATTGTGGCATCAGTGTTTATCAGTGTTTCCTAGTGGTGTACATTAAATAGTGGGGCATTTTATAATCCATGGTGCCTTAGGGTCAACAAAACACAGCAATTGAAATGCAAATTAAAGCACAAGCTATATATTTTTTATATGAAATATATACATTTCTGGGGATATACACAAGAATCTGAACAGGGAATGAGATGAGTCAAAGCCTGTCAGGAGTGTTGTCAATGAATAGAGGTGAATTATTAAAACAAACAAACAAGAACATAAAATGTGCAAATTAATGCAAATCAACGAGACTGGTCCAAGTTAAGCATTAAAAATCACTTTCATCACAATGTAAAATGATAGTTTATGAGAAAAAGAAAGAAGAAAATGATTCATTTTGAGGGGAATTGCACCTCTCCTTAGAGAAATCATAGACTCTACAGGGAAATGCAGTCTCACACTCGACTTTGCCTAGACAGTGGAACAAAGTTCTACACATCCAGGTTGAAGTATCCCAAGGACTTGTGTAGACTTGAGGTTGGTCTTTAAACTGTTTTCCTTGAACCTTCCTCTCCCCCAGTCAATGAGCTTGGTTCGTATTTGTATTAATATAGTCACACATAAGATTTTATTTGGGAACGAAATAAAGGTTCTACTTCTTTGTTAAAAGAATGTTTGACAGCTACCTCTTACATGGGCCGAGGTTGCACCGAAACAAAAGAAGAGAAGAAAGTCAGGAGGCGTCAGAATTACACCTGGGAAGGCAAAGTGTTTGTCAACCCTGAAGACTGAGGGGCTTGCATAAGAGACTAAGTAGCAAGAAATGAAGTGAGTAGCTTCAAGGGAGAGACAAGGAAGAGGTGCTCTCTGGATGTCTGGGATCAGTCTGGGATCAAGCTTGTCAACAGAGCCGTGTCTATGGTGGTCCTTTTAGTTATCCTGCCCTTGGGGACGTGCTACTGCCACTTCAAGGAGCCACAATGAGCTGGACAAAAGCAAACTTTCCTTGTAGTTCATGGCATTTATAGACTTTGAGGATTAAGTCCATTTAGTTCAGACACTACCTTCTTTTGGCCTTGACATTGTGTACTTATTCTTCAGTGAATGGACCAGTTTGCAAATCTTGAGCGTGGCTATTAAGAGCCCAGGCTTTGAAGTCACACAGACTCGGTTTATGGTTCTGACACTTATCAAGCTGTGTGTGGCCTTAAGTAGGTCACGTGACCTTTGAGGCTCAGGTTCCCCGTCTGTAAATTGGTCACAGTCATCCCAATTTGCTAAAGTTTCTGTGGTGGTTAAATGGTATGCTTGTAAAGTGCCTCACGTACAGTAGATACTCAAGTACTCTGCTGCTCAAGCAATCCACATCCGTATCTGTCCATTTAATTTCCTTGGCTATGTGGCAACTAAATACATGAAATATACGCACAAAACTGAATCGCTTTACCTTTGTGAAGACTTAGCATTCCTCTTCTGTGATCACCTTATGCGCTCTCATGCTCTTGCCGTCCACCTACCCAGTGCATATGTACTCCATCTCATAGGATTGTTGTGACAATTCCATGAGGCAGTGAGCACTTAGCAGAATACTTGGCAAAGAGTAATGGCCCAATAATTGTTAGCTATTATCAGTGTACAACACTGAGAACAGTGACTGCCTTTGGAATCAGACAGACACGTGTTTAATTCTTGGTTTTGTCACTTACTGGCTGTGTGACATTTGGCAAGTGACTTAACCTTTCTGAGCCTAATTTCCTTTACGGATAATGTAAAGTGAGGATATTACTGTAACAAATGTCATAGGAGTATTCTGAGGATCAGATATGTGTAGAATGCTTAGCACAAGACCTGGCGTACAGTAGGTGCTCAAAAATGCAAATATTAATTGTAATATGGATGCTGATGGGTCCCTGCAATTATGAAATCAAGTTCACCACTGAGAGTGAAAATGAGGGGAGATGGGCACCCTGAGGTGTTTTTGCCCCATGGACTGACCAGGCAGCTTCGCTTTCCTTTCTGACTTGCCTCTCTAATCCCAGTCCTGTGCTGTTAGATAATATGGCTACAGGGCTATTAAGGTGTTTCAGGCTATTTGCTTCCCCCATTAATGGCTGCTAGGCGTTCTCAGTTCTTCTGTCTGCTTTTCCTCTGCTTCTTTCCTCACTGCCTACATCATGTTTTCCTCCTGGTAGCCATACCCTCCACCGATTCCTTCTCCCTGATGTGTTACTTCTAATTTTTAGGGCAATCAAACCAGCTATCCCAGCTGGTTACTGGATTGTGTCAGAAGGGTATCCAGGCTAACTTTTAAAATGGGCAAGTGATCTGAATATACATTTCTCCAAAGAAAATACACAAATAGCTAGTAAGCAGATGAAAAGATGCTCAACATCATTAGCCATCAGGGAAATGCAGATCACAGCTACAAGCCACTGGGATAGCTAAAATGAAAAAGACAGACAATAACAAGTGTTGACACGGACGTGGAGAAATTGGAACTCTCATATATTGTTGAAAGAATGTAAAACAGTGCAGCCTCTTTGGAAAAAAGTCTGGTAATTACTCAAAAGGTTAAACAAAGTTACCATATGACCCAGCAATTCCTCTCCTCGTTACCAAAGAGCTGAAAACATATGTTCACACAGAAACTGGTAGAAAAATGTTCATAGAAGCATTATTCATAACAGTAAAAAGGGAAACAAAGTCTATCAGTGAGGAATGGATATACAGAATATAGTATATCCATAGGATAGAATACTATTCAATGATAAAAAAGATTGAAATAGTGATGCATGCTTCAACACGAATGAACCTTGAAAACATTATGCTAAGAAAAGAAGCCAGACACAAAAACCACATCCTGTATGATTCTATTTATATGAAATGTCTAGAATAGAAAAATACATAGGTGCAAAATGCACTTTAGGTCTTGCCAGCAGCTGGAGGGGGGAGGAGGTGGGGAGAAACTGCTTAATGGGCACAGGGTGTCTTTTGAGATGATGAAAAGGTTCTAGAAGTAGAGAGTAGTGATGGTTGCACAACTCTGTGAACACACTGACGCCTACAGAGCTGTACACTTTAAAAAAAAGACTGAATTGTTTATTGTATGAATTATATCTAAATAAAAATGTTTAAAAAATTATTGGGCAGGCTTTGCATGAAGGCCGGAAGAGGCCATCCCTGAGCCAAGCAGGGATGTGGAACATGAACTTGGCAACCTCATTTTAGGCTTTTCTCCTTTGTTGACTTAAGTGCATTTTCTAGATTGCTGAGGCTGCCAGATTAATGACTTTCCATTGAGGTTTGTACTTGAGAAGGTAAATAAATTTTCTTATTTCTTTTTGACTTCTAATTTTTAAAAATGGTGTTTTTATAAACATAACTACCACTACCATGTATGGCACTGCTCTGCCCACTCTCTCTGTATTAACTTCTGTGATTCTCATCACAAACCTTGAGGGTAGGTGCTATTATTAGCCTGATTTTACTGAAGAGGAATCTGAGACACAGAGAAGTTAAGTAACTTGACTGAGGGTACACAGCTAATTAGTAGCACAGTCGGAATTTGAATCCAGGTAGTCTACTTCCAGCACCCATGCTCCTAACCTCTACACTACGTGATATCTAAGTCAATCTAAACCCTCAGTAAAGAGCCTCAACACTTTACAGGTGTTGTTCTGGCTGAGGGGAGAGATTGGAGCTGTGTGCCGAGACCACGTGCTCGCTCATGAACAGCTGATGAAGTACCGAGTCGCCAATTGAAATGTGATCTTGCTTCTGTGCCCAGCCGAGGCAGTAATGCTCACACAGCTGAGCTGCCATTAGTCCCACCAGCACAGCCCTTTTGAGGCCTTTTCTCTCCCTCCTCAGGTGAGGTCTTTATTGGGCCCTGTCCACTCTGAAGGTTGCTGCCCCAAGGCCACAGCTTTCTACCCGTATGGAAGAAACACAACAGATCTCTGTGGGAAAGGTGGCACAAAAGAGGTCTGGAAAAGAAGTAGCTTAAAATGCTCTATTGCAGTGCTCTGGCAAAAGGACTAATTGGCATTTTTATTCCAAAGAGGGAAAAAATTGCCTAATAGCAAGAATCAGCGAGCACTACCACCCATGCAAACTGTTATTCTTGTTTCAGCTCAAAGGCCTCAAGTGGGAGAAAACAGCTCTTGTTTGCTCAGTGTTTTGTGTGGAAGAGTGACTGATGCTGTTTAAATTCTGTGCACAGGCCAATTAAAATCACTAAGCGGTTCTTTTTCTTCGTTCCATCTTTTTTTTCCCCAACATATTATATTTTATCCCACCCAAAGCACATGCAGTTAAAACTCAAACTCCCAGCATCACCTACCTACATTAAATGTAGAAAATGGGGCAGGGATTTTTGTAAAGTCTTTTGCACATATATTTACTGTAAACTGACTGGAAGATTTAAGAGTTTTAGGCATCACTGAAAAACTGGGTGATTTTCTGAGTTCAGTGAAAGCAGATGGCTGTGATTTCTACCTTAGTTCATCCAGTTGAGTAGTTGCGAGTCAAATCCTACAGAAGCAGAGAGCAGGAGACGTGGAAGTGGAGGTGGATGAGAGGCTGTTAGTGGCGGAGATTTTCCGGCAGTACTTTGGGGAAAAATTGACTTTTTGATCACCCATGTCAACTTACCTTTTCATTTGAGTCTTTTGTAAAGGACGGGAGGAAGGTATGCCTCTTCATGATGTCTCATCAGTAGCTCTGGCCCGGATAGGGGCCTCCTAAATATGAAGCTTAAAATAAAGGTTTACCCCTGGGTAGAGGGCGGCAGGCCACATGGGTTGCAGATGAGATTGTGTCCTTAGCATTCATTGTGACTTAAAATACAGATCTTGTTCACACATTGTCATTCATCCACTTGCTCGGTCTTAGATTTACATGGTTCTGCATCCACGCTGCTCCTTACGCTTGGAAGGCCTTACCTCACCTCCTTTCCTCCCCCATCTTTCCCTGTCCAGGTACTACTTGTTCTTCAAACCACAGTTCAAAACCCAAATGTCGCTGGATTAAATGTCATTGGATTCTGCAAGTTAGTAATCATCTCTCTCTTTTTCTTGCATCCCTGGAATGCATTGCTTGTGTCTCTGTCAAGATGCTGGCCACTTTTTATTGTCACCCTGGTGGCATAGGCTGCTATGTTCACTGCTAGAACCATAAGCTCTGTATCTTCCATAGAAGCTGCAGAAGGTCTGGTTTAAAGGATGTGCTGAGCAAGCAAATGAATGAACGAGTGAATGAATGAATTTCAGGATGAAGAAATATGCCTGAGTGCTTGATACTGCTACTAGACTAGGTTACACCCGACCAATCATTGGGAAAGCGCTGAATACCTCCCAGACTTAACTGAGCCGAGCTGAGGACAGCTGGAAGCTTCACCAAGATTCTTTCCCCATTGGCATAGCCTGGGACTTTGCTCTCTATTGCCTTACACTGCCTGGCTCTTCAGTGCTCAGGATCTCCTGAGAAGAGAGTGGTTTTACATCATGCAAAAGGAACTGTTGGGCTTCCCTGGTGGCGCAGTGGTTGGGAGTCCGCCTGCCGATGCGGGGGACGCGGGTTCGTGCCCCGGCCCGGGAGGATCCCACGTGCCGCGGAGCGGCTGGGCCCGTGAGCCATGGCCGCCGAGCCTGCGCGTCCGGAGCCTGTGCTCCGCGACGGGAGAGGCCACAACAGTGAGAGGCCCGCCTACCGCAAAAAAAAAAAAAAAAAAAAAAAAAAAAAGGAGCTGTTGCCCTTCACCGGAGGCATTTCTTAAGTGCCAGTTACACACGGTGCTACGTGAGGATCTCTGAAAAAAGGATTATGTAGACCCAGCTCCTGCTCTCTGAACACCTCACTGATGCAAACACACGCACAGACAAGGGAATTAAACCTTTCAGCTTACATGTGGGTTTATAAGAAAGTATTGATGTCAAGTTGGTGAGGACCTGGATTGGGAGAAAGGGATTCTGTTTCCTTTCCCACAGGTTCTGCCTTCTTCCTCTTCTGATTGAAGAAAGTACTTTACTAACACTGGTATCCTAGGAGGGTGGCTTCTCTAAACCTCTAGTCCTGGGAGAGAATGAAAATTCGCCTTTTCAAGGTTTAACAGAAACAGGTGCAGACCAAGACATATGGCTTGGGATTCTTTGAGGGGAACTTTTGCTTTAAAAATGGAGATCCTGGGACTTCCCTGGTGGCGCAGTGCTTAAGAATCCGCCTGCCAATGCAGGGGACACGGGTTCGAGCCCTGGTCTGGGAAGATCCCACACTCCACGGAGCAACTAAGCCCGTGCGCCACAACTACTGAGCCTGCTCTCCAGAGCCCACGAGCCACAGCTACTGAAGCCCACACGCCTAGAGCCCATGCTCCTCAGCAAAGACAAGCCACTCCAATGAGAAGCCGGTGCACCGCAACGAAGAGTAGCCCCCGCTCGCCGCAACTAGAGAAAGCCCACGCGCAGCAACGAAGACCCAACACAGCCCAAAATAAATAAATAAGTAAGTAAGTAAGTAAGTAAATTTATGAAAAAAAAATGGAGATCTTTGGAGCTCAATGAAAAAAATGAAAAGATGGCATCTTTTCATATGGTGCTTGGCTTAGGAAGAGTCTGTGGTGTACTGGATAGAACTGTGTATGGGGCAACAAGGCATCTGGGTTCTAGACCTCATTCTGCCATCCACTCTCTAGGAGGCAGCCGGTGTGTTGCTTTTACTTTCCTAGGACTCAGTGCCCTTGTCTCTAGACTGAATGGTTAGACTACATCATCTATGAGTCTCTGTGTATTTTGCGTAAACCAGATTGTTACCGGATTGGTTTCTCATTCATTATAGAATGCATTCTCTTCATTCCAAGGGATTTGGTGGGGGACTTTCTATTTCTCGTAAATTGTTGAATGCCTGTAGGATATCTTAGCTTCCTTTCACTGGATTGACATTTTGTGTTCTATAGCCCCAAAGCAACCTGTTACAATTGACTTTGCTATGTGGGGTTTTATTTCATGTTATGACATAGAGAAAAAATAATGTTTTTGGTTCATCATAATTCAACAGTATTGGACTACCTAAGCCCTCCTCCAATTTTTGAACATGATTAATGGAAAAAGAGAGGCCATAAACCTCCCTCTCACACTATTCAGTTTGGAACAAAGAGCATTTGAAAACTTTTTTTCTGGGGTAGGTTTATAGGTGATGATTCTGTGCTGTACTACTCACAAGTACTCGGTAAATTGATGAATGATGATCTATTCAGATGATTTTGGGTTCTACTCCTTGTTCTCAAGGCCCAACACCTAGGATTCAGTCTCTGCCAGGGATCTCCACTGGCTTTTTGTCAGAGGATATGGTCACCCTTTCGGATGTTAACCAGTCAGTTGGTATTACCTCCCAAATAGCTTTGAAATCCCTGAAGATGTGTAATCCATGTCATCCATCCATCCATCCTTCCATCCATCCAACAGATGTTTACCAAGCACTAGTCTGTGCCAAACACTGTTCTAATACAACAGTGAACCCAACAGATAAGCATCTCTGATCTCATAGGGCTTATATTCTCGTGGGGCAGTGGGGTGGCAGAGAGACAATAAATAAAATGAGGAAGCACATAGTACGTCATATGGTAGTAAGCACCATGGGGAAAAATAAAGCCAGGAAAGGGGGTAGGGAATGGTGGTGGTGGGGAAAGCAATTTTCAATTTGCTTAAACTATTTTTGGAGGAAGCTGATATTTGAGGCAGTAAGGAGTAGTGGTTCTCAATGTGGTCCAGATCACAAAGGGACTTGTACTTCATGGTAAGGAGCCTGAATTCTACGCTGTGATGGAAAACCATGGGGAGGTGCCTTAAGCAGAGGAGTGACATGATCACATTTCTATTTTGCAGTGACCAATGTGCCTGCCATGAGGAAAATGGATTATAGAGGAACAAGAGCGGGAATAGGGAGACAGGTTAGGAAGTTATTTAAGTAGTCTAAGTGATAAATAGTAGCTCAGGCAAGGGTGGTAGTAGTGGAGGTGGAGAGAAGGAGTCAGGTTTTGTATATATTTTTGAGGGTAGAGCCAATCAGGATTTACTGATGGGTTGGATGTGGGATTTGAGGGAAAGAGAAGAACTGAGTACATTCTTAAGTTTTTAGCTTGAGCGACTGGGTGGATGGTGATGTTATTTAATAAGAAAGGGCGACGTGGGAAAGAACATGTTAGATAGGGCATCGAGTTTTATTTCCATCTTCTTAAGTTTAAGGTGTTTAGATATCCATGTGGAGATACTGTTTTGAATATGCCTAGACTGGAACTAAGGAGAGAAGTCCGAACTGTGTCTTCCTTCCTTCATTCATTCAGAAATATTTATTCAGCACCTACTATGTGTGAGGCACTGATATAGTGCTAAGGAAAGAATATAATGCTCACTACTGGAGATGTAGTGTTGAACAAAACAGACATAGTCTCTGCCCTCATGGAGCTTACTTTCTAGTGAGCAGTTTCAGACCCTAAGAAACAGTGAAGCAAACAACAAGGTCCTACTGTATAGCACAGGGAACTAAATTCAATATCCTGTAATAAACCATAATGGAAAAGAATATGAAAAAGAATATATATATGTATATGTATAACTGAATCACTTTGCTGTACACCTGAAACATTGTAAATCAACTGTACTTCAGTTAAAAAAAAGACAGTGAAAGCTATAAACAAGACTAAATTCAGAGGATGATAACTGGTATGAAGAAAATAAAGCAGAGAGATGATTGTAGGGGGGGGTCTTTCTAGAGTCTTAATTCTTTCCTTAGTGTTAGTATTTTATTTACTAACGAGAATAAAAGTAATTCATTTAGTACGAGTGTGTTTTAGGCCCTGTGCTAAATACTGATCCTAGAGAGATGAAAGAGATATAGATAGCCTCCCATCTCAAGGGGGTCAGTCTGGTGGGAGAGACTTGTAAATAGCTCAAGTATAGGGTAGAATGAGTGCGTTATATAGCGATGAGTGCATTATAGAGGAGCAAACAGCAGGCTGAGGGAGTCCTTTCTGGGGAATTAGGGAAGAGTTCATTGAGGAATCTGTATTGGGCCTTGAATGGCCTTGAATGGATTACAAGTTTCAGGGAGGCAGATTGCCACTTAAGGCAGACATTTCTACAAGCTGCAGTTGCCCAAAGGCTGCCTCTGGAGTTGTCACTAGGGATGTTTGAACGTAGGGTGTGTGCCTACTGGGCTGAGATGTAGTAGACAAGATTTACATGTTGTCAATGGGCAGTAGGTTGGACTTGATGATCCTGAGTTATCTTCCAACCTGCAAGTCTGTGATTCTACAATGGTTAAAGTACAGCAACCAGATTCTTCTTTGTATTTGAGACATCTCTTCTGCCGTCTGCGAAGCTATTCAGACAATTAAATCGTAACTTCCTCCGAAGAAACGTTTTGCTGGGCCAAAATCAATCAATCAAACCTCTGTTTGAATAATCGCAATTCCAGATTGGTGTGGTAATAAGCAGTGAAGTCTTATTGTTGAGTATTTTAAAAAGATGTAGGCCCCTGTGTTTGGGATGGTGTTAAGGGCCTTGCAGCTGAACCTGGAAAACTCAAACTTATTTCTGCCTAAAAGTAGCTAAGACAGGTGAGCCTGAAATCTTGAGCTCGGTTCTTCATCTTGCTTCATGGTGTGATCAGTCATGAAATCACATGTGAATCTGTTTTGTGTTTTATGTGTATGATACTTTCCCTGTTACAGTGACCACCCTTGGGCCCCTTGAATTTAGTCTGTATATTTATGCAAACAAAATAATGAACTAACCTATTGTTTTTTAAGGAGTGTAAGTTTTGACTTGCTAGTGTGAGAAATTACTGTCCATAGTCTAGTTAGACAGCCCATCATTGCTTAGCTTAACACGTAAGTCTAATTCTATCTTCACTCTTACAGGGCTTCTAGGCCCTTTCCATTCCTAGTGCTAGAGGAAGTAAAGTTGACTCCACCTGGTGTCGAAGCTTAATGCCTGGGTTCTGGCCCCAGTTGCCCTGAGGTGGCCAACAGACCCCTAACTTCTCAAATCTCCCAGGTTCTGTGGTTGAACTCTCTTCCCCTAGCTAGGCTCACTTCTTAGGTTGCCATCTTGTGATAGTTCTTTAAAGCTGAATAACATTTTTCTGGAGTGTTCCAGGATAGAGAATTTCACTTTCTAATTCAGCCGTTACTGTTGATAAGGATTATAGGTCAAAGGGGTGAAAGCCAAACAGATCTTTAAGTTAATATTTCCCTTCAGCAGCAAAAGCATGAAACAATTTGTATTTAAACTCTTTGCCTGGTTTCTCCTTCTTCATCCCTTCTTCCCCTTCTTTCCAAAAAGATGTATGATACTATTTTAGCAATGATTTTATTCTTCCAAAGAACTGTATGTGAGTTACCAAGCTCGTACTTTAAAGGTAGAACATCAAGGCCCAGAAACTTAATTGGAAGTCTGTGCATAACCCAGTGTTCTGAAAAACTTCCCCAAATCAAAATTAATTCAATAAAATATGTTAAAAACCATTTGGGGTGTGTGTGTGTGTGTGTGTGTGTGTGTGTGTGTGTGTGTGTGTGGTACGTATAGTGGGGAAAAAGAAACAAGCAACTGACCACACACCACACAAAGTTGGAGTGTTAAGGCTCAGAGAGGTGAAAGGTACTGAAAGAAAGACAAGGAAAAGGAGAATTAAGAGTGGGCTGAAGGAAGGTGGGACCTGCCCAGAGAATCACCATCGTCAGTCAGACTTGCTCTTGGGTCCCCTTGCTTGATTTCGGGGTCAACCCTGCAGGGAGCCAGATGTCTTTTCTGTACTCTTTTGCTCTTCAGTTCACCTTACTACCTATTGTTCTTCTCTCTGATTCAGATTTTGGAGGGAATTTTAGTAAAATATCTGTACAAAGAAGACCAAATATACCAATGTTGAATATGCCAAAGTTTTGGATGTTTGGCACTCTCTTCATGACAGGTCATGTGTGGGCAGACATCCTGGGACATGGAAAAAAAACCTTTAGCAGAGAGCTCACAGCACCTAGAAACCCCTGTGTTACAGGAGAAAAAAAACAAGACAAAAAGAAACCCAACAAACCCAGAGCTAGAGACTTTGTTATTCCTCTTTCAACCCCATGGAGAATAAACGAAATTGTTTATTATTTTGCATGTTGTGATCAGCTGTAGGCTCTGCTTTAAAAGACAATAGCCTGGCTCAAAAGTTGTTTTAAAAGATTCTTTGTCTTGGACAATAAGCATCCTAATAAAAAAACAGGCTATATGCAAATAAAGTCATTTCTGTTTCTGGAAATCACGTTTATAGGCACCACAAATACATTTCAATTGATAAAGGAAGCAGTAGGTAAAAATGTGTAGTCAAATACTTCCTGTTCACTACCGACATATACATATTTTTCTAGTACATTGCTCAATTGTGAAATCAGGGGGAAAGCATGCAATAAACATTTTTTGCAGCAAATTTTAGTAAAATATCTGTAAAAAGAAGACCAAATATACCAATGTTGAATATTACAATGTATTTGATTAATTTTTTCTTCTTTTAATACAAAATTGTCAGATAATCTTGTCCTGCAAAAATACTACATTTTAAAATTCAGTGTGGTGCTATCAGGCACCCCCGGTCTCTTCGAGCTATAACTGGTACCGAGCTCGTGCTGCTTGTCAAAATTTAATGAGAGGGCCCGTTCTAAAATAATTGAATTTTCATATCAGAACGAACCAGGATTACTCAGACAATAAAATTGCTGAGTCCTGTACTGTTACCGGCAAATACCTTTTGCTTTGCTCATGAAATCAGTATGTAAATGTTCAGGGTTTGTATTTAAGGCATCTTAGGCATTTGGAGTTGTAGTACTAGCAATAATTTCAAATGGTGCCGGTGATAAGTAGCTGGTTTTTTATAATGTTCAAAGTGTAATTTGTTTGGTGAATCAGGATAAGCATTTGGTTTATATTTTATATAAATGTTAATGCATTTGCAGTTTAATTATGTTTCTTAACTTTTAACATTTCAGAAGTCAAATTTGAAGACTAGTCCATCAGATTGTCTTGCTTTCATACCATTCTGAAAAATGGGAGCGCCCCCATACCGTGAGTTTAAAAAGTAAGAGGTGACTGTGAAGTTCTCCATGGTGTGTGTTGGGAGCTGGGAACACTGATAATGAAGTGGAGAAATGCCATGCCTTAGGTGTGCCCTCCTCTGTACCATTGAACTCGGAGACACAGCTTCAGACCTAAGAGCCCTCTGTCAACAGCAAGGAAGACATCTCCAGAGAGGGGCTAATTTCTTTCTTTTATGATAGTTGAGTTGGAGAGCAGCTATGAATAGAGTATAATTTCAAAAATTAACAAGGGTTTCTGTAACATCGCAATGATGGAGTGTATCAGGACAGAAATGAGCTCTTTCTAGTGTGGTGGAGAAAGTTGTTTTAAGGAGTTATTTTCCATATTCTTATTTTTAAAAAGATCTACAGGTTTTTAGCCTTTAAGCAAATACGTACTCACTCAAAAGTTAGCTCTGTAACTTGCAGGACATAACAACATTTGTCAAAAACATGGTTTTTTTTTTTCATATCTCCTTTATGCCATGGCTTTGGTTTAGTTGAAAGAGAATTGGATAATGCAGCTTTAGAGGCAGAAGACTTAACTTCTGCTTTCTTTCCCATCATAGACTTTAAGGGTCATCAAACTACAGCTCACATGCCAAATCTGGCCTGTTGCCTGAGTTTGTAAATAAAGCTTTATTGGAACGCAGCCATGCTCATTCATTGATGTATTGTCTATGGCTGCTTTCATGCTGCAAGGGCAGAGTTGAGTAGTTGGAACAGAGACCGTATGGTCCAAAGAGTCTAAAATATTTACTATTGGTCCTTTACAGGGCCAGAAAAAGTTTGCAGACCCCTGATTTTGTAAAGAGCTTTGGGCAGATAACTTCATTTTTCATTGGTAGTGGTGATAACGACTATGGTAGCTATCACGTACTGAGCACTTACTGTGTATCACACGGTCCCAAACATTTTACATTCATACACTCATTTAATACTCACAGCAACCCTATGTCATAGCACTGTTACTGTCCTCATTTGGCATATAAGGAAAAGGAGACACAGGTTAAGTGACATGTCCACACTCACTTGGCTAGTGAGTGGCAGAGTCAAGCAGGCTGGCTCAAGAACTTATGCTTTTTTTATTTTTACTTTTAAACTTTTTATTACGGAATTTCCCAAATATACATAGAAATAAAAAGTATAATGAATCACTAAGTACTCATCACTAATTTTCAATAATTAATAACATGTTGCCATTTTTGTTTTATCTACTATCCCCCTCACCATTGTCATTGCACCTGTAAATATATCAATAGGTATCTCAAGAGAGAAACTTTTAAAAAATATAACCAAAGTGTCATTATGATATCTAACAACATTCACAGTAATTTCATAATGTTGTCTAATATCCAGTCCATACTAAAATGTTTCTGATTGTCTGAAGTTTTCCTTTGATAGTTGATTTGTTTAAATCAGAATCCAAACAAGATCCACTCATTGCGTCTAGAAATTATGTCATTACGTTTCTCCAAATATATAATAGCCCCTACCTCTTTCTTCCCCTACCCCTGTCATTTATTATTTTAAAAGACAGGTTCATCTTAACTGTGGAAGGTTCCATGTTCTGGAGTTGACCAATTGCTTCTTTTTGGTGCAGTTTAACTTGTTCGTCTTTTCCCGGTATTTCTTTTATACTCATAGGTAGATGTAGATGGTTGATTAAATTAAGATGTGTGTGCAAGTGTGCAAGCATGTGTTTTGGAGGCTTCTTCATAGCTGGTGATGTGTATTTCCTATTGTATTACATCAGGAGGCATATAATGTCTGGTTGTTATTGCTAAAAAGTGATGCAAGCTTTCCTCAGTGAGTTCAGGTAATGTCAGCCTGATCCTGCCATTATGAAGTTTTCCTCATCAATTTTTCTCCTAATGGTTTCATTAAGTGATTGTGTCCTAGATCCATTATTTTATTGAGATTGCAGAATGGTGATTTTGGGATTTTTTTCATTCTTCTGTAAAGAACTTTCCCTCATCAACTCTTCGACTACCTTGAGATACAGTTTATACAGGAGAAACAGAATAAATGCTTAATTTTTGTCCTTTATATGGGAATTTTTATTGTGATGAGTTAGTGTCTTAGCAACTTCCAATCATGACAATGATAATTTGTCTTAGTGTTATTAAAAAACTTGTGATGGAGAAAAGACAGCCTCTTCAGTAAGTTGTGCTGGAAAAAACCAGACAGCTACATGTAAAAGAATGAAACTAGAACACTCCCCAACACCATACACAAAAATAAACTCCAAATGGATTAGAGACCTAATGTAAGACTGGACACTGTAAAACTCTTAGAGGAAAACATATGAAGAACACTCTTTGACATAAACCACAGCAAAATCTTTTTTGATCCACCTCCTACAGTAATGGAAATAAAAACAAAAATAAACAAATGGGACCTAATGAAACTTAAAAGCTTTTTCAAAGCAAAGGAAACTACAAACAAGACGAAAAGACAACCCTCAGAATGGGAGAAAATATTTGGCAAATCAAAACTACAATGAGGTATCACCTCACACCAGTCAGAATGGGCATCATCAGAAAATCTGCAAACAGTAAATGCTGGAGAGGGTGTGGAGAAAAGGGAACCCTCTTGCACTGTTGCTGGGAATGTAAATTGATACAGCCACTATGGAGGACAGTATGGAGGGTCCTTAAAAAACTAAAAATAGAATTACTATATGGCCCAGCAATCCCACTCCTGGGCATATACTCAGAGAAAACCATAATTCAAAAAGACACATGCACCCCAATGCTCATTGCAGCACTATTTACAATAGCCAGGTCATGGAAGCAACCTAAATGCCCATCAACAGACGAATGGATAAAGAGGATGTGGTACATATATACAATGGAATATTACTCAGCCGTAAAAAGGAGCGAAATTGGGTCATTTGTAGATGGATGGATCTAGAGACTGTCATACAGAGTGAAGTAAGTCAGAAAGAGAAAAATAAATATCGTATATTAACGCATATGTGTGGAACCTATAAAAATGGTACAGATGAACTGGTTTGCAGGGCAGAAGTAGAGACACAGATGTAGAGAGGTGGTGTGATGAATTGGGGGATTGGGATTGACATGTATACAGTGATGTGTATAAAATGGATGACTAATAAGAACCTCCTGTTAAAAATAAATAAATAAAATAAAATTTTTTTAAAAAGTAAAAAAAAAAAAAAATCAAAAAACTTGTGGATGTTTCACTAAAATCAGTCCCTTCCTCTTGTGGGCTACACCTGTACCTGTATGTATTGTTATATTCACATGTCTTCTTTTAATTTACTTGTTGATATAGCTTATAAAGTCACTTTCTCTAGACTGTGAGACCCTGAAGGGCAAGGTCAATTCTTAGTCATCACTGTCCTGGCTCCTAGCATTCAGTATTTCCTACCTAGTAAGCTCCATGCACCCACAGGTAGCTATTGACTTGACTAGAACTTCTGTCCTTTGAATGTTCTGGATATACATGTGTGGTTTTCATTGCAGTGTGATTAAAAGTAGGCACCTACAGTGAAAAAAAAGCACAACAAAACCTTGTGGATTTTAAAATATATTCTTGCTTCAATAGATTATAGTAAATCTTCCTGATGCTTTAATTGCCGCATTTTTGGCCTGGGGGAGCCGCAGTTGGCTCTCATGTCTTTTTGCTACAACTGCAGTGACCTTTGAAAGCAAACTTGCTTTCTGGCACAACAAGATATCTCAGGACCATTTTGTACATTTCATCCCCCAAACCTAGAATCAGTCATTTCTCCAGAAAGTTGTGGTTCCTTTTGCTGGGAAATGTCACTTAGAAATCACAGTCTCGGCACTACTCATTGCTGCTGGGTGGTCACTGCTTCTAGACTTTTCAGTGGACAAAGCTAGGAAATGTGTACTTTATAGAAAGAAAATAGTAAATCATAAGTTCATTTTGATATTTCCAATTTAAGAGTAAGATTTCAGGATTTTTACATAAGTTCTTTGATTTTATATTTGTGTCCCTTTTTTCTTATGCTGACAATCTTGGTTCCTAGTGCTAGCATATTTATTTGCTTTATCCCAAAATTTACATAAGGTAATTAAAAACGACACTACCGAGATTACTATTAACAGTAAGACATTTTAAGTTTTTTACCCTCTTAGCACCTCTGCTAAATGGGGTTAATGCCTCTCAGGAAAATGCGAATTATAATCCTGGATCAGCCTGAAGGTTCTGTGGGGAAGCAGGTGATCTGTTGAGATCCATCTGTGAGATTTCTTATAAATCAGTATGTCTTAGACAATTTCATAAATTCGTAAAATTGCTAAAGTGCCTGTGATTGAGCCAGAAGGTCCCAGTTCCAAGTTCTTTACCAGGCTTTGACTTAGAAGTTATGATGATCTTTTGCTATAAGAATATATGCTCCTGCAAATACTATAAAGCAAGCAGCCATCATACAAAATGCTAAATTTAAGGATCATATAGGGTAATTCACATATTGTGTATTGCTTTTTGGTGTATAAAACACCTTCATATATTTCATCTCACTTGATCCTCATATCTCCCCTAGGTACCTCTATTATCTCTGTTTTCCAAATGAGGATCAGAGGGGTTAAGTACTTTCCCAGAGTCACACAGCCAGTAAATGGCAGAGCAGGAATCCTCTGCCGCTGTGAGTCTGAGGTCAGACTCATAACCTAACATTTCTTCTAGCACATCAAGATAGTCAGCATACCCTAGGGTGATGTCTGTAGCCCAGTAGTGGTGGTCCTTTTAACTTCTCTGAGAAGATGAGGAGAGAGAATGCTTTGGGACTTTCTCCTTTCTTTTGGTAGCTCTTAGGTGGTCAGGTGCAGGGCCCAAGGTGTGGTCTTGAGCGCCCCTCATTTTTTTAAAAAAAAAAAATATTATTTATTTATTTATTTATTTTTGGCTGTGTTGGGTCTTTGTTTCTGTGCGAGGGCCTTCTCCAGTTGCGGCAAGCGGGGGCCGCTCTTCATCGCGGTGCGCGGGCCTCTCACTCTCGTGGCCTCTCCCGTTGCGGAGCACAGGCTCCGGACGCGCAGGCCCAGCGGCCATGGCTCACGGGCCCAGCCGCTCCGCGGCACGTGGGATCTTCCCGGACCGGGGCACGAACCCGCGTCCCCTGCATCGGCAGGCGGATTCTCAACCACTGCGCCACCGGGGAAGCCCTCCCCTCATTTTTAATGTTTCTATTGCTCTCCCTTTCCCACTCTAGGTTGGCTGTTTTGAGTTGTTTGAAGGAGGAGGGAGAGACTTTTTCCTTCAACTCAGAATGTAACCCTGCAATATCAATGCTTGATCTGGCATCTATTCAACCAGCCACTGCCAGGGTCGCCTTCCATTACTGCTCCGTGTGCCTTTGCCAGCAGCAGTCATTATAAGAGAACATCCTACTCTTCTTTCTCTGCTGTATTAGATGGAGATTTCAACTCATTTCATATTGGTGATTACTCACCAGAAAATAACAATAGTTTTTCCACTGTTACCCAGTCCAACTAAAACACTAACTTATTTCTCCTCAAAAACTTCTTGTGTATTGATTTCAACACTAGCTTCCCTGAAATTTATGAAACCTTCGAAAAATATGGGGATCAACCACAAAATATAGCCAAGCACATGAAGTAGTGTGTCTATTCTACTAACCTCCTCCCAGGAGCTGGGGAATGTCTGAACTGGACCCAAAGGGAGGGAATGTTTGCGGGTCTACCGTGTCCATTGTGTGCCTGTAGTTTGGGCGAGTCAACGGAGAGATAGGAATATCTCTACAATGTGTGAGAACTCACTTTGGAAGAGAGGAATTGCTACTTCCTTCACTGGTGCCAGCACTCCCCACCCCTAGTTCTCACAAAGGATCTGGAATCAGAATGCTTGGAGTCAAATCCTAACTTCACCAACGTACTTTTGGGAAAGTTACTTAATCTTTCTATGCCTCAGTGTTCTTATCCATCAAATGGAGATAAAAGAGTACCAAGCTCATGTGCTTGTGAGGATGAAAGAGATAATTTCATAATGCTTAGCATAGAGCTTGGCACACAGCAAATACTCAACTGCTGGATGTTATTATTTATCATGAATGTTCTTATTGATCACTGTCATTATCATCTTTATCAAAATAATATATTATCCAGGCCTCAAACCCTTTTAGTGATAGAAATCACAAGTAGCAGTTGGACTCTTGACTCATTCATCTTGGTTACTTCATTAAAAAGTAGGAGTGCTTCCTGTCGGTGGGAATGTAAATTGGTACAGCCACTATGGAGAACAGTATGGAGGTTCCTTAAAAAACTACAAATAGAGCTACCATACGACCCAGCAATCCCACTACTGGGCATATACCCTGAGAAAACCATAATTCAAAAAGAGTCATGTACCACAATGTTCATTGCAGCTCTATTTACAATAGCCAGGACATGGAAGCAACCGAAGTGTCCATCATCGGATGAACGGATAAAGAAGATGTGGCACGTATATATACAATGGAATGTTACTCAGCCATAAAAAGAAACGAAATTGAGTTATGTGTAGTGAGGTGGATGGACCTAGAGTCTGTCATACAGAGTGAAGTAAGTCAGAAAGAGAAAGACAAATACCGTATGCTAACGCATATATATGGAATCTAAAAAAAAAAAAATGGTTCTGAAGAACCTAGGGGCAGGACAGGAG